>NW_024748502.1:4391432-4661257 GCF_018991925.1 Homarus americanus | reverse complement strand
CCATTGAGACAATGAGATAAACTATCTAGGAGACCGAATGGGCAGGAGAGTCAACATGATGAGAGTCAAGACAGGACCCAAGGTGGGTGCAGGACATGTAGTCTAAAAACGCTATATATACACGCCATTCGATCATTAACAGATTATGCGACACCGGCTCTTACACACACTGTCTGAGTGGCAGTGGGAGAAATGGAGGTTGCCCAGAATGACGCTATGAGAGTCATTGTCAAGGCACCTATGTGGACAAAATTAAAACTTACACATGGAGACAGGTCTCACATCTCTCCAAACCAGGACGGAACGATTAACAGCGTGCTTTGCAACAAAACTGATAACCAGGGCTCAGGAAAGTGACATCAAGAATGGACTCTGACGAGCACTGAACCTGAACAGAGATATCTTTAACAAGAAAACATGGCTATTGTGCGCATCGGACGCTGTAAATGGACTGGAATTGAAAGACACAATCCTCAGCAAAGACCTGATATAATGAGTCAGACTACAGCACCAGCACCGTGGGAGTCCCGGACAGCAGTCTTCAACATCCTACAAACTGGGACAAGAAAGGCTGACTGTAACCCTCATGAGCTCCGACAGGTAGCAGAGAGAAACATAGGCTCTAACACCACACAATAGTACACTAGTACAGTGTATTACACAGACGGTTCCGTAAGAGCCCACCAGTACGAGGCAGGAGCAGCCTTTACCATAGAAGAGGTAACCGTCCCTTTGGAGAACCTCAGATGGATGCTCTACTTGCAAGTTGAGCTAGCTGCCATACTTGGAGCCCTAAGACACGCTTCCATAAACAGTCAACAAGGCGTTTGTAATACACACCGACTCGATGTGCTATTGAAGCACTACACTGCAGAGAACCTGAAGACAACATTCATCTCATAATATCCTTTGTTGGACTACTGCAAGGGTTAAAACTACAAGATCGGAAAGTTATCATTAACTGGGTGCCCAGTCATATCGGAATCCTAGGGAATGAACGAGCTGATGCTGCTGCCAAGGCTGGGTTAGGACAGCGAAACATTGAGATGAACATCCCGCCCAGTTAGGAGCAGATAAAGAAGACCACAATAATAAACACTGCCCAGTGGAAAATAGACAAACATAGAAGGTTAACACCTGTATCACGATCGGCCCGATCGGCCAGGTGGTACTGTAAGAATATCGAGATATTAATGTTGTCTAGCACTCAGGTGGAAGGAAACTCTAATGTGGTTTTCTTGTATAATATAAGTTATATGATAGACAGTCTGGTGCTGGAGGTGCCGTGTGGTGAGGAGCTGCTCAGTAGAGACGTTCGGTGAGTAGCGTGTTGAAGGAGGTAGATGTGCAGGAGCTTCGTTAGAGAAGATGTTGCCTGTTGCTGGCCTCTGGTTGAATGAATGCTGGACAGCTAGGACCTTGCTGGAGGAGGTGTTGCGTGTTCAGGAAGATGGGCCAGAATGTGAGTTGGTTGGTGAGGAAGCTCAGAGGACATGCTCGCTGGCGGGGCCGAGGACCGCCAGGCAGGCGAAGGGAGAAGCGAGGGCCGCCAGGCAGCAGCGGAGGAGGAGGTGTTGCTTGTTCAAGAATGGTCAGAATGAATCTCAATGGAGAGACAGAGCTTATATACCCAGCAGCCGCTATGAGTCATGTTGGGAAAACCAGTCGCCGGTCTTTTGGCTCGGTTGCTAGGATAAACGGCATTGGAATGCCGATACGCTTGGTTGCTAGGGAAAGACGGTAGCAGGTGGTGGCCTCGCAGTTTGTAGAGACGTCCACTACAGTACTCTCTGGTCACGAATTATGAGAGACTACCACTCATAAATAACAGAGGAAAGCCATCTTCCACCGACTGGGACTGGGATACCCATGCATATGGGAAATCATTGTACAAGTACCAGTAGAGCAGCGCATGTACCAAAACCTGCAACAGCGGAGCAGAAAACTCACTGCAGCACTACCTCATAGAGTGCCCTGGAACACAATTAACTAGGAGAAACATACAACCCTATCACAGCAGAGAAGGTTGCCAAAATGCTAACCACCAACCACTCTCAAGAAACCCTACAGTTTCTTACCGAGCATCCACCCTCACACTAGTGGTGGGGATGTACAGTTAACTAAAAAGATGCTGGTGTTTTATCCCAGCAGTGGGTGAACAACATTTTAGCTTAAGGTCTGCATAGGTAATATTCCTACAAATCTTAAAAAAAAGAAGAAGAAAAAAATGGCCTAGAGTCAATCGACCGTTTCTGCTCAGAGCGTAAATAACAAGCCTTGTAGAACAACTAAAGATAATTGTTGTGCAAGACACCAAGTTGTTATGTATGCGTATGTTTCTATGCTGCCTTTATTGATTATATATACATTATATATTATGTTACTTATTACCAAAGTTAGAATGTGTTTAGGCCTGTGTAATCACAAATGTGTTGAGCACGGCATATAAGAACAACAATAAACGCCCTGGAGTAAGACTCCGCATGTGGCTTCTCATTCTCCCATTAAATCATGTAAGATACTACAGTGGCGATGAGGATAGGATTCACAAAGTGTCAGAGTAATATTCCCACAAAAAAAAAATTGCAATAATGTGCTTAAATGACAGAACAGATCTTGGCAATGTGTCTAAGTATACAAGGCTACTGTATAATATTATGAATGAGTATGGAGTAAATAAATATTGCATTTCATTACAAACCTAGTTAAGATTTAGAGTTAGACCATGGCAGGAAGGATGAATTACAGTAGATATTTTACATGGAAGATTGGCATCCCAGTTATTTACGAAATGTCTTTTTAAAGAAAATTTTTAGTTTTCCCAAGCGAAACACTGTACATATATATTGTGTTGGGTTAGTATTAAGTAACTGTCAAGCGGGATGTGGTGTTTTTATACGGGAATATTTTATCAATGAGTGTTATTAAGATGAAACAGTTTGTAAAAGAAATAGTAACAGCATCTCATCCACGCTGGCTGAACTACTCGCAATTTGTGAAGGACTTCAGGTTGCTATAGAAAAATGTAAAGATACAAATATTTTTATTGATAGCAAAAATCCATGAAACTTTCATAATGTTAATATCTGTAAACGACTGGTCATAGTAATGCAAGAAATGGAATGTACTTTGCCGTTTGTATGCATTCCATCTCATGTGGGGATTCATTTAAATGAAATGCTGATAAATTGGCCAAAAAAGCTGCAGAAAAGAGGTATATAAATATTGTTAGCAATGTAAGTATTAGAACGATAAAGAGGGAAATGAAAAGAAAAAAGAAAGGAATGGGAAAAAGCAAGAAGAGAAGTGATTACCATATGTAGCGCGAGTTTTCAGCACTATTTGTATATTTTACAAAACACCAGTGTAACTTACGGTACTAACTGACCATCTGTTGATACTGTTATAATGAGACTAAGATTGGGATACAAATATTACTGGCAGATAAGTGGAGGGGCGGGTCAACCTTGTCAACTGTGTCATCTTAGGGATGCACATACACTACAACATTATGTACTCGGATGTGAAATAATCCAACCATACAGTAGCAGTGAGATCACAACTTTAAAGAAACAAAATTGTTGGATGATTAATAGTGGAAAGATTAAAATAATTCTTGCAATGTATAAAAGTTTTGCTACAAGGATATGACATTTAACTTTGTGTAAGACTACATTATCTGTTCTTTTAATGTAGTAGAGTATTCATTTCAAAATGAATTTTTTCATCTTTGTAAAAAAATAATCATTGTATTGTTATAACATTTATAACTTTTTGTAAGCCCCAGAAGGGGATGGCAAAGGTGAGGGTTGGACTAGTATACTACCCTGTCCTTTTGATATAATAGTTTTATTGTCAATAAAGTATTTCAATTTCAAATTCAACATCGATGGTCGCAGTGTACTAACCTCCCAGTTGGCACACCTGACTATACCACGATGACGTAGTAACAACACCCGACGGTCGGGAACCACCATGGCCATTCTTGAATAATCGTTTAACTTTTCTTCCATCCTATTACTACCACCGGGACACCAAAGTATTTTGTACATGACGGCAGTTCTTGTATATGGGCCTAGGTCGTGCTTGTAATGTCTCCATAGTGACTGTCAATCCCGTGAGAGGACTTGACGACATCGTCTCGTAGTGTGTATCAGATAATGTTCCATTGCTAGCACGAATCATGAGATGATAAGTTATATTCATAATTGTTACCTCATCAATTGAGGTAGAAATTATATCGAAATGCAGTCAATTAAATTATTGTTACATACACGTGTTATTGTGCTCATTTCCAGATAGTCAAGTCCAGGGGGGCCGATATTTTTGGGGAGAGTGTACATCATGCAGGAGTTAAACAGGACAAAGCTCGGAATAAAAATACGAGTTAGTATTAATATGGTCACGTATGTTATACTAGGCCTGTTAAGGTATATTATTTGGGACAGGAGCTCCTGTCCTACATTGGTAGCATGACACCGTCTGGGATTATAGTTACCAACGTACGTGGCTAAGCGTACAATTTCATGGTTAAAAGTAATTAAGTTTTCCTATGGGTCAACCACGATTTTACTCTCTTTCAAGACCGGGAATCCTAGTAGAAGATATCCAGGAATATTAACACCCTCGGCTACATAAGCTATGCAATTAAAATAACTATTTTCTAGCTCAACTTTAAACTGTACAGACACCAATCACTCGTACACCTGGACCCTCACTACCTGTAATACATGGTAGAGGGATGTACACCCTTATGTAAGAGTCAGTGGAAATAGCAGACATGGAATTTACTTCCATTGCGCTAACTTCAGCCCTGGAATCCATAAAAATGGAGATGCTAGTCTGACCTAGTCGACCCAAAACAACAAGCCCTTACGTATCTCTAACTGAAACATTGTAGTCACCGGAAGCTCAAACAAAACCACTAATTAAGAGGGTGCCTGTTGAGGCCACTGGGGTGTTTCCCATTGGGTTTGTGGTGGAGGTGCATTGAGGTTAGGTAGATGAAAGAAGGGAAGTTTCTTAGTGTTCCTTGGTTAATATTTTGTGAAGTCTGACATTCAATATCATTGTGCGATCGCACCTGGTGATAAGAACAGTATTTCTTGATCCCCTGCTGTGTTTTCTTGTTGACTGTCTGTTGGGTAGGCGGCTTGAACACAGAGGCGCTTTCAGCTGAGGGGGCCACTGAGAGAGGGGGTAAAGCCTTAAGTTGCAGACAATTTTGTATGGTGTTTATGTAATGAGAACAACCTAGATTGAGTGAACCATTGTGTGGCGTGAATGAGCGTGTGCACGAGTGCTGCCCTCTAGTGGCGTGATTGACGTGTGCACGAGTGCTGCTACTAGGGGTGTGAATGAAAGTTGGTTGTTGGTTGAATGTCTGATTAGTTAGATGACATGTGTTACGAACCCCTCCACCCAGCACTACGAACCACGCCATCTATTGTCCTGATCTGCCTACCCAGCACCACGAGCAACGCCATCTAGGGACGAGACACGAGTATGACTCGTCTTAGTTAACACTCAGGGGTTTCCCTTCTCCATATCCTGGTTGTTGCGTCACTTCCTCCAAGTCTTCTTTGTGAGCTCCAATTCGAGGAGAGAGGCACTTGGCTCTGGGAAGTGACCACAGGATCATCTATCCTCTAAACCTACGGTGCAGTGACTACCTACCGTCTTCTACAATACTCAGCCTTACTCGTCAGCCATCTCAGCTCCTCACTTAAGTATTTGTATCTTGTATTGCCTCCCCCACGTCCACTTGCTTCAAAATTGTTTATGTTGTATTAATATGTATATATTGTTAATGTTTAGGTTAAGTTTGGTTAAGGGTAATTTATAAGCTGAATATTTTGTTTAGGGATTTATGGTACTTTATTATACACAACGAAAACTCGCATCCTTTGTCTACCCTTTTATAGTCCGATTGTCTTTGTTTTGTTTTTTTGTTACCTGTTGGGATCTGGGTAGACGTATAACTATATTCTAAATCCCCAACTCGTAACAAATGGCGACCGTGACAGGATACGACCTTAAGTACCATATTCCTTCCTCCCTTGTTACTCAGTGTTAATTATTCCTCCCAGTCACTTCTGTTCATAATTGTTTTATGGTGGTTTAAAGTTTCCTTCATATGTGTGTGCATATATTGGTATTATCGTACAGTAAGAGTGACAGCCGAAGGATATTAGGTTCCAAGTGTTATAAGGCTTACCTGTTATTACACGTGGCAGTCGTGTAGTAAGTCTTATCGAGTGTAGGGAAGAATCCGGATCTGTTTAATGCCGTACCCTCACTCCAGAGTAGGCTGTTCCATAGTCACTAGTTTAGGGTGAAGTGATATCTTGGGACGCCCCGCTCTACCAGGACCCCATAATTATAAAGCCTCAATTATTGTTCTTCTCATTATCTCATTCAGGGTCAATCATACCATTTATCAGGGTTGTTAATCCGGATCTTTATATTAATGCCGTAATACACCCTTCCTCTTTCAAGTATCTCAGGGTTGTTAATCCGGATCTTTATATTAATGCCGTAATACGCCCTTCCCCTTTCAAGTCTCTTATCCTTATCAAAGGATCTTCTCAGAAGAACAATATTCATAAGTGTAATTTCCCTAGGTATAACTTGGGTAGTTTCGGGGACTTTCTGGTTATCCACTGCCGTGATATTTTCTAGGGTAATCCACTTATCTTATCTTTGGACCATTAGTTAATTTATCCTATTTTTCTTAACAATGGCCACCTCAGGTTTTGATCTCCAGGATTTTATTGAAAATCCTTCCGTAGCTAAATTACGTGTTAATATCCTGAAGAAAGAATGGAAAGAAATAGCCAACTATTATAAAATCCCATTTTCACAGCAACTGACTAAGGAAATGTTAAAAAATCATGTGATTGAAGTGTTGGTTCAACAAGAAGTTTTAAAAGAATCCGCTGTTGACAGATTAACGCCCATGTCCAAGAAACTTCAACCACTATCCACCACCCCTCCTCACTCAGAAGTTGCTTCAGGTCTGGCTAGCCCTCAAGAAAAAACACAAAGAATAGACGCCTTAGAACTAGAACGAGCTAGGTTCGAGTTCCAAATCAAAATGAAAGAACTTGAGTTGGAACAGGCCAAGTTGGAGCAGGAGGAAAAGTTGGAACAGGCCAAGTTGGAACAGGCCAAGTTGGAGCAAAAGTTGGAGCATGAGGGAAGGTCGGAACAGGCCAAGTTGGAACATGAGGAAAGGTTGGAACAGGCCAAGTTAGAACAGGCCAAGTTGGAGCATGAGGAAATGATGGAACGGGCCAAGTTGGAGCAGGAGGTTAGACTGAAAGAACTACAGGTAAGAGAGATAGAAGTCACCTTAACATCGGAGTTTAAATCAAAAGAAGTGGCATTAAGAGAGAAACTAGCTGCTTTTAACCCTGCTACTGCTTCTTCCCTTGTTCCCGGGTTTGATGAATCCGATATGGACGGGTCATTTAGGACTTTTGAGAAAATAGCCGGAAGAATGAGGGCCAAAGGACCAGTGGGTGTCAGTGTTAGTTCCTAAATTCATATGGTAAGGCTCTGCAGAGTTTATAACTGTTTAGACCAGTATTTACGACTATATATATAAGATAATGTAAAAAGAATATCTCACCTTCTTATGCTATCACGCCAGATGGATACCGGCAGAAGTTTCTGTAAACTAACTAAACCATTTTCCACACCTTTGTTGAGTTTGCTCAAGAAAAGCTTTAGGATTTTTAAGAAGTATAGAGGTTACAGAGACCTCCACATTTCAGATTGTTAAATTTGGTAGTCCTGGAGAGGGAGCAAGATAAATTATTTCACATCTTGAAGCATGTGGAGGAGCGTGGAGAGGTTAATTTAGGGCGTGCAGCTGAGCTGGCTGATGAGTACACCTTGCTGGTGGAGTCACTGTGCCGTAGGGAACGTGGTACTTTCCGACATGTTAGGTCCTCCTCTGATGATAACCTTGGGGACGTGAGTGGTAGGTCGAAAGGTCCCACACCTACCCCCCCTGATGCAACCAAGTTTTATTGTTCTTGCTGTAAAACCCAGGCCATACGATCCAGACTTGTAAACACCCAAAGTGTAGAATTGCTAAAAGTAGTTCCCTGGATCCCAAATCCAAACCAATAGCAAACACCAATGTGGAAAGGCCCCATCAGGATCTCTTCTCTTCATTCACCTATGAGGGAAAAATTTCAATCATGGAGGGGTCTCGTTCTTTCCCTATTCGTATACTACGTGATACGGGCGCAGCACAATCTATCCTCCTGTTTAACGTCATTCCCGATATATCTACCGCATTTACTAATGAGAGTGTTCTAATTTCAGGACTTCATCCTTATTCCTATCCTTATTAAAGTGCACCTCCAATGTCCCTTGATTACTGGGAAGCGCAACAGCCATAAGGAGTTAATCTAATGCCCAAAAGTGCATTCATTTATTATTGGGTAATGACTTGCAGGAGATTCAGTGGTTCCTAACATAAAGACAGTCGACTCTCCCTTACCTGTCAACTCCACCACTGACCTTAAAGAAACTATTCCCTCATCTTTTCCCATCTTGTGCTGTCACCCGGTCACAGAGTGTGCGAAATGGGCCCTCTTCGTCTAAAAACCAATTTCTAATATCTTCCTACCCACAGAAGATCTGTACAATAAGACCATTAGTAAGGATGAGCTCATTAAAGCCCAACAATCTGATCCATCTTTGAATAAACTTCATCATGCGGCAGTTTAGGGTAAAGATTTTAACACCCTTCCTTGTTTTTATTATCAGGAGGGGGTTTTGATAAGGGCCTATAGACCCCCTGAGCTTACCCATCTAGACACGTAGTCTGAAATACATCAAGTGGTAATTCCCTCCTCAGTCAGACCAGCATTAATTGCCCTTGCCCATGATGGTATTTCAGGACATTTGGGAATCCTGAAAACATATAAAAAGCTCCTCCAACACTATTATTGGCCTGGACTTAGGAAGGATGTGTCAAAGTACCTAAAATCTTGTCATATTTGTCAAATGGTAGGAAAACCAAATGAAAGTATACCAGCAGCTCCCATTAAGCCCATCCCAGTATTTTCTACACCATTTGAAAAGATTGTTGTGGATTGTGTGGGCCCATTACAAAAGACTAAGAAGGGAAATCAATTCCTGCTCACAGTTATGGATACCAGTACACGTTATCCGGAGGCTTTTCCCCTTAAAAGCATCACTTCAAAAAACGTAATCAAACATCTTTGCACCTTTCACTTCAGTGGGCATTCCTAAAGAGATCCAATCCGATCAGGGCACCAATTTTACGAGCAATCTTTTTCAAACAGGTGATGAAAGACCTCAGTGTGGACCATTGTACATCTTCGGCTTACCACCCACAATCCCAAGGTTGCTTGGAACGGTTCCATCAAACTTTCAAATCAATGCTCAAAAAATACTGTATAGAACACCAAAAGGAATGGGATGAAAGCATAGACTTGTTACTCTTTGCCATCAGGGAATGTCCCCAGGAGTCATTGGGTTTCTCCCCGTTCGAGTTACTATATGGGAGACAAATTAGGGGACCCCTTAAAATAGTAAAGGAGCAGTGGTTTGACACTCCATCTATTAATCCCGCAACAGTTTCCCAATACATTGACACTTTAAGGGACAAATTAACTGAAGTCCGATCCATTGCTCAGTCAAACTTAAAAAAAGTCCAAGAAAAAATGGTGAAGTCCCAACCTAAATTAGTTAAAAGATCATTTTCTCCAGGTGACAAAGTGTTACTCTTTCTACCCATTCCAGGCTCTCCCCTTAAAAGCAAGTTTACTGGTCCCTATATAGTTGCTAATAAACTATCTCCTCTCAACTACTGTATATAGTCCATACTCCTGATCGCAGAAAAGATTCACAACTTGTTCACATTAATCTCATGAAACTTTACCATTCCAGGCAGTCAGAGGAAGACATCCCACAGGCTATAAGTCAACCTGTATTGCATACGGTTTTATCAGGGCCGGAGCCGGAGACAGATGACATGGACCTATTGGAGAATTTAGACTTCCCTCTACCTAAAGAAAACCCTGCTAACAGTCACATACTCAACAACTTGGATGAGTATTTTTCTGTTCTGAATCCATCTCAAGCAAAAGATCTCACTAAGTTATTATCGACATTTCCTAAAGTCACGTCAGACCTCCCAGGGTTTTGCAAAATACTTAAACATGATATTAAGCTAATCTCAGATGATGTACAACCCATTAGGCAATCAGCCTATCGACTAAATCCACAAAAAAAAGAGATTATGAAAAAGGAGGTAGATTTTTTGTTAAAACATAACTTAGCTGAGCCTAGTACCTCCCCCTGGGCTTCACCTTGCCTTCTCATTCCAAAACCCGATGGCACTTTTCGTTTCTGTACCGATTATCGTAAAGTGAACCAGGTCACTGTCTCAGACTCCTACCCTTTACCTTTGATTGAAGATATAATAGACAGCATAGGCTGTGCCAAATTTATCAGTACGGTGGACTTATTGAAAGGATATTATCAAGTGGGACTCACGGATAGGGCAAAAATAATCTCGGCATTTATAACTCCATTTGGTCTTTTTCAATATTTGGTTATGGCGTTTGGTTTTTCTAATGCTCCGGCCACATTCCAGAGGGCCATCAACTACCTTATTCAGGACCTAGGTGGGACGTTCGCCTACCTGGATGACCTGGTGGTGGTGTCGGACAGCTGGGACGAACATCTGGTGCGTTTGGAGATACTGTTTGCACGACTGCAAGAGACTGGATTCACCATAAACCTGGCTAAATCTGCTTTTGGCCGGGCCTCAGTGACTTACCTGGGACATATCGTTGGGCATGGTATGGTGAGACCCAAGGACGCAAACGTTAGAGCCATCTTGTCCTTCCCCACTCCAAGGACGAGGAAGGAACTCATGCGCTTCCTGGGGATGTGCGGCTACTACCGCCGGTTCTGCAGTAACTTCTCCAGCGTGGCCGGACCCCTCACAGACCTTACCAGTTCTGCGGTCCCTTACATCTGGAACCAGAGGTGCGACCAGTCTTTCCACCGCCTCAAAGCCTTCCTTGCCTCCAAGCCTGTAGTCCACCCCCTGACTACACCTTGCCCTTCCATCTGCAAATCGACGCTAGCGGTGTCGGAGTGGGGGCTGTGCTCCTACAACCCGACCCAACCACTGATGTCCTTCACCCTGTGGCATACTACTCCGCCAAGTTGAAAAAACATCAGACCAACTACTCGACCATAGAGAAGGAGGCCCTGGCTCTGGTGTTGGCAATAAAGAAGTTTGAATGTTACCTCCAGTCTTGCCCACAAACAACCCTAGTCTTCACCGACCATAACCCACTCACGTTCATCCAAACCAACAAGACCTCCAACCAGCGAATCCTCCGCTGGGCTCTCCTCACCCAGCCCTATAATCTACAAGTCCGGCACATAAAGGGGGTGGACAACCTGATTGCAGACTCCTTATCCCGAGCTCCAGTGGAAATGCAGCAGCTACTCTCCAGACGCACCAGGTGATCACCTCCTTCGCGCCCGCGCTACGGAGGTCTTTGGAGGGGGGGTGTGTTACGAACCCCTCCACCCAGCACTACGAACCACGCCATCTATTGTCCTGATCTACCTACCCAGCACCACGAGCAACGCCATCTAGGGACGAGACACGAGTATGACTCGTCTTAGTTAACACTCCGGGGTTTCCCTTCTCCATATCCTGGTTGTTGCGTCACTTCCTCCAAGTCTTCTTTGTGAGCTCCAATTCGAGGAGAGAGACTTGGCTCTGGGAAGTGACCACAGGATCATCTATCCTCTAAACCTACGGTGCAGTGACTACCTACCGTCTTCTACAATACTCAGCCTTACTCGTCAGCCATCTCAGCTCCTCACTTAAGTATTTGTATCTTGTATTGCCTCCCCCACGTCCACTTGCTTCAAAATTGTTTATGTTGTATTAATATGTATATATTGTTACTGTTTAGGTTAAGTTTGGTTAAGGGTAATTTATAAGCTGAATATTTTGTTTAGGGATTTATGGTACTTTATTATACACAACGAAAACTCGCATCCTTTGTCTATCCTTTTATAGTCCGATTGTCTTTGTTTTTTGTTGTTGTTACCTGTTGGGATCTGGGTAGACATATAACTATATTCTAAATCCCCAACTCGTAACACATGTCACGAGGTTTCGTGAGTCTTGTATGTTACTCTGTAAAGGAGATTATGTTCTGCTGCACCAATGTTGCGGACCTCTCCCAGTAAATTGCATCTGTGAAGCCTGTGTTTCTTTGAGCCGTCGGCACCGAGTAGCATTTGAACATGGCGGAGTGAGTAGGATCCAATGCTCGTCTATTACGGCTTGTTTCTACATATTCAAGATGGAGAAGCAAATGAAACAGCTGAAGGCGCTCCTGGTGCAACAGGCAGAGATGGCTAAGCAAGACTAAGAAGAATCCCAGTGTAGGGAAGAACGCATGAACCAAATCTTGGAGCATGTGGTCTCTCAGGAGGCGCCAAGTGGCCGCAGCGCAACGATTACAAGTGGTGACCCCGCCACCAGCAGCGGTGCGCCATCACAGACCAAATTTCCCGTCGGCGCTGCACCCGCCCTGAACCTCTCGTCCTCGTCATCACTACGGGAGTTTGATGCCTGGCTGCACAACTTTAAGGGGTACATAACGTCAACTACAATTTCCTCCCTGCCCTCAGCGAAGCAGAGAGCAGCACTTGTGTTGGACGACGAGTGGACATGAATCCTTCATTACGGAATTGGTGTGACTGATGATGCAGAGTTGGAGCTTCTCCGGGGACAGTGTAACGTCATTGTGGACCGGAGGACTTTTACTCTAGAGTTCAAGAACCGGGTGACGACTTCCTGTGTGCTGTGAAAGAAATGGCAAATTTCTGTGACTTTTGTGAGTCGTGTATAGACAATTGCCATAGAGACCGGTTTGTTGTTGGTACTCGTGGTGAGGAAGTATTGAAACGCATGCTCGAGGAGAAAGACTTGAAATTTCAAAGTGCCATCCGCATATGCCGAGCTTCAGAAAATGCTAATGTGAGCAGTGCAGTGATTCAAGGCTCGGCGAGTCATACGTTGGCCAAAGTGTTTCTATACAAGAAAAAGAGGAGTGCCAGTGTGAAAGTTGAAGCCGGTTTAGGCTTTGCAGTTGGTGTGGAAAGGACTGTCAAAGGGACACGCAAGTGTGCAAGCCCGTGGACAAAAACTGTCTGAACTGTGGCAAACGAAGCAATTTTGCGGTTGTGTGTCGGAAACACGCTCGATTCTCACTTGACAAGATTTTCAAGCATCCTCCCAGGCAGTTCTCGAAATGAGGCCCGGGGGCTAAGCTTGAGGATAGATCCATTCACCAGCTACTAGCGGGCATTTACACCAATAGGCGCGTCAGTGCGGCGTCCAGCACCACAAGTGGTAGTCAACGCCACCGACTCCGGGGCAGGAGGCAACGGTCATGGGCTCGACATGGTTAAGTCCCTGGGTATTTCTAAGTCCATCCTGGAAACCCCAGATAGTGCATGTCTCTTCACCGTGGGGCACCATCCGCTCAGCTGCTTGGGAACCTTCCCGTCACACACGGAGCTGGGAAACAAACGCACCAAGACGGTAGTATAAGTCGTCAAGGAAGTGAAGGGAGCCTTATTAAGCTAGTACGACTCCATTACCCTTGGTATCTTGCCAAAGGACTTTCTTGTTCAGATCCAGCCGGTTAGGCAAGGGAAGTTGACGGCAGGTCGAAGAAGCCGTGAACCTCCCTGAGCGAGTCGGGTGTCATCGCGTACTCCGTCTGTGGTGCTGCCCAGGTGGCCTCACGAACATGATCCCACGCCAGCACAGCACGCAGAGCATGCTGCCACTATAGTTGAAGCCTTTCCGATGATCTTCGGTGCTTCGTAGACGCTGCAGGATATGGATGGAGGCCCCATACATATCCAGCTCGCTGACGATGCTCGTCCCTTTGCTGTAACAGCGGCCCGCACGATTCCCGACAGCTGGCATGCGGAGATCAAAGCACAGCTGGATGACCTGCTTGGTAGGGCCATCATCGTCGGGGTGGGCTCCCCGACAGCCTGGTGCCACCCTATCATCCCAGCAGCTAAGAAACTATCTGGAGTGATGCTGTATGTTGACCTCGCACGCCTTAATTGTTAGGTCCGAAGGCCAACGTACCCTGAGTGGTCCCCTCATGACGCCGTAGCTTCCATAGGATTGGGGGCATGATGGATCACCACCATGGACGCAAAAATAATGTACTTCCAGATAAGGATTGCGGACGAGGGCCAGGACCTCACGTACTTCATAACACCCTGATGCTGCTTCAAGCTTAAGCACGCTGTCACGGGGCTAGTTTCATACGGCGACGAGTATAATCGATGCGGCGACCGAGCACTGGGGGACATCCCTCGGACGATCAAGATCGTGGACGACATCTTGGTGTACAATACCTCGTACAAAGACCATCTCGCCCACGTTATCACCATCATAGAATGTTGTAATCGGTTTGGCCTCACCCTGAATACTGAACAGTTCATGTTTGCAAGGAACAGGATTGATTTCTGTAGCTACACCATCTGTCTCCAAAGCTACACTGCAGACACTTGGAAAGTTAAGGCAATTGCAGATTTCCCTAGGCCACTGAACTTCACGGACCAAGGAACGTTCGAGGGGTCTCACAAATGAATTGGGTGGTTTCTCCTCGGCGATAGCAGAGGGTTCGCATCCCCTCAGACCCCCCGAAGCCTCAGAATGAATGGCGCTGGTCGTCACAGCATGATGTAGCCTTCGAGAAGGTGAAAGGATAGTTGGTAGCTCCACCTGTCTAGGAATTTTCGACCCGTCTCTACCAACTGTACTGCAGACCGATGCATCCAGGATGAATGAATTCAGCTTCATTCTCCTCCAAAGACACAGCGAGTTGTGGAAGCTCGTACAGCGCGGATGGAGATTGCTCACTGACATTGAATCATGGTATACTGTTATTGTGTTGGAAATGACCGTCATTCTCTGGGCAGTCAGAAAATGCAGTACCTACCTCACAGGCCTTCCTCATTTTGATTTGGCTATTTATCAGATCCCCTTGGTTCCAATCCTCAACACTAAGTTTCTCGATGAAATTGAGAACCCTAGCCTCTAGCGCAAACGTGAAAAGCTTTCTCGTTTCTCCTTCACAGTGCGCTGGCGGAAGGGCATTTCTCATTGTGCTCCTGACGCGCTGTTCCATGCGTCAGTTCAAGATCCTGCAGACTGTGGCAATGCGCCAGACCGTGAAAACTTGGATCCCCTACATGCCGCTGTGGTGTCTTCCCTCAATTCTCTCTGTGAGGAGGGCAGTCGTTTGGCACATCTCAAGGACCAGACCTTGGAGAAGGTGCATGCTGCTGCGACAAGGGAAGCTGAGTACGCTTCCATACTGGGCCGTCCATATCCTGCTGGCCCTGGACGACGACCTCATTGAGTACAGGTCGAGGCTGCTTATACCCGGCAGCCTTTGCTGGGAGACTCTGTCACACTTGCATGACGGTCATCAAGGGGTGGAGAGTAAACGTCGGGCTTGGCAGACCACCTACTGGCCAGGGATTGACCGGGACATCGAGAATGTCGTCTCTGGTTGTTTCTGATGCCGTCCCCTTCTCCCTAAGCAGCAGAAGGAGCCTTTGCGGCAGGACAATGACCAACCAAGTAGAGTGTTCGAATCTGTTTCTGCTGATTACATTCATGTGTCTGGCCGTACCTATCTGGTGTATGTCTACCCTATGTCCGAATGGCCATATGTATCATTATGCCTACAGACAGCATCAGCTGGTCATCTTGTCAGTGTCCTGCGGTCTGTCTTCGCAGACACGGGCATACCCGTTGTCCTGAGGACCGATGAAAGATCCCCAGTTCACGACATCTGAGTTATCCCTATAATTACACTGGGCTGCATTTGAAAAAAAAAATCATGAGGTGCGGGGTTTCTTAGCTGATTCTTTATGTATTTTGCGTGCTGATTCCAAAAATGGCATTCATTTTGCCCAATCAGGTCAGATTTTTATGCTATGGGAATTAGGAAAAAATCGAAATTCTTAAATATGATGTCAAAATTTTTATGCAAAATATATCATAAGAAATGTAACCACAACACATAGGACCAAAATATGTCAACTACATAGATGCCTTTACAGTTAGACATGCATAAATGGCTGTCGCAGAGAATTTCTTTGGTGGTTGGTGTCTGGGGCGTCCCGTTTCAGACACCAACAGTAGTCGGCGAGCATGTTGATATCCCAGCGACCCTGGTACCGCTCCTCCATTACACGGATATCTTGATGGAAGCGTTCTCCTTGTTCCTCACTCACATCACCACAGTTCTCTGGAAAGTAGTCCAAGTGGGAGCTGAGGAAGTGCATGTTGATGGACATGCGTGCACCAAGAACTTTGTAGCTCAGAAGTAGGTCCTCAACAACTCGTTCATACTCTGGACTTCTGTAGTTGCCAAGAAAATTGGAGACAATAGACTTAAAGGCATGCCAGGCTTTCTTCTCATTTACATCCATGCTGCAATCAAACTTTGGATCTTTGAAAAGCTCTCTGATCTGAGGGCCATCAAAAATTCCTGCATTCAGCTTTGCCTCACTGACTTTTGGAAATTTTTCTTTCAGAAAATTGAAAGCCTGGCTTTTTTTGTCCAGTGCCTTTACAAAGTTTTTGAACAGACCGAGGTTGATGTGCAGTGGCGGAAGAAGAATGTTCTGCGGATTCACCAGAGCATGGGCAACAACATTGTGAGAACCTGGAGTAAGTCCACTTCTTGCAGGCCAGTCACGTTGCATGTAGTGCTGCTTGTCTGCTCGACTATCCCACAGACAGAGGAAACATGCCATGTACCAGCAGATGAAAAAGAAATTTAATTGTGAAAAAATATATGTAAAAAAACACGGACATATACTCTTTTCCTTTGAGTCACGGCGGACATTTAAATGGCCGGCGAGCACGTGGGTGTATTTAAATGCATCGTAAGGGCATTAAAACTGACCGAAATCTTTTCTGTGAGGCTTGCCAATGTCTCGGATGATTTTTTAATGAACGAATATGAGGACCCCATTTTGAGCGAAAAATGCCAATATTTTACCTGAATCTCCGCTTAAAATGCTATAGCACAAAATTCTGACCTGATTGAGCAAAATGGATAACATTTTTGAGATCAGCATGCAAAATACACCCAGAAAAGCTTAATAATGCACAAACCTCAAAAACTATGCAGGGCAGTGTAATGATTGTCTATCAAACCAAACCTTCCAAGCCAGTAGAATAACATACATATAGCAGTAAATACTGTAAGTGAGCAGATGTACACCCACTTAAGTTGACCCACAACTACAGTGATCAAAGGAGATTACAACATGATCCCAAAAATATCACAAAGTTCTCACCACCGTGTGATGAGAGAACAGGCGACATGACCCTGTTAATCCAAGAAACTGCCATCCAGTTAGCACCGCTCACCTGACCGGACACACCTCTCCAAACACACCCAGATTAATATTAATTAGGAGACGACAATCACATGGCAAGAGCGACCTGAAACCTCCATAAAATAGGGCAAACAAGGGCAGAAGAGGACAATTGTAACATCTCACTAGCTGTATCGGAGAAGACCGACAGTAAGTGCAATGAGGTCTCAGCCTAGTCCATCAACGGTTTACAATCTTCATCTTGCAAACCTAAGTGCTGGTTGTGTAGGTGGTAGTAATGCTGTGATCTTGAACCCCCCACGATCGACATAGTAGAAGTGTCCATTTGCTTGTTAGGTAATAGGAATAGACCATAATCTGCAATATATTGTGTGCGAGTCCCCCATAAAACCCTCGTTGAACTAGTAAAGTAAAGCTGTAACATGCAATGGTGTTTTATATACTAAACTTGTACTGAGCCTGTATCAGTATATATAATATTATCTTTACACCCTTGAGTCACACTACCAACTTTCCTCACTTTACAATCTTTCTTACTATAAACTCCCACTTTTCCTTCTAGATGAGAATTTTCTTCGTAGCACCCTGCTTCCTGGCTCGGTGAGGGTGGGGGGGGGGGAGGTGGAGTACTGGGTGACTTCTACGTAGAACCCTCGGGCCAACGGACACACAGAAGCTGCAGTCAAGATGGTGAAGAAGCTGATAATGTAGACAACACGACAAGGGATACCTGGATGAGGACGAAATTGCCCGTGGACTGTTGGAGCTGAGGATTTTTTATTTATTTTTTAATTTGCCCCGTGAGAGTACTAGTTTATTGGACACCCCCTTGCTTCCTGTGCTAGGCATAGCGCAAAAAGCGTTTACAGCGCCCAACAGGGAAGCACGCAGTGTTCATGCTTGCCTAGTCGACTCATGCATTAAAGGGCGTAAGTGCCTGAAGGGCCATGGATTTCATCGGCAAGTTACATATAGCTTCAAACATAGGTTGGATGGATGTATGAGCAATAGGGGTTGGGTGTAAATGGGACTGCCTAGTATGGGCCAATAGACCCGCTGCAGTTTCCTCCATTCTTATGTTCATATGTTCTTATGAGTGTGTGGGGGAGAATTCCCGAAACAATATATCTGTTTATGGTAAAGCGTGGCAAGTCCCTAATAAGTCAAATGCTAGGCCTGTCTGCAGGAGGAGGGATATTGGTCAGGAGGAAAGGGTGATGGCTGGGAACTGTGCTGTGTGGTAAGATAGGCACGGTGAGGGTGGAGGGAGGCACGTAGGCATTGACAGTATTAAAGGACAAGCCTTTTAGTGTGACTGTGATGACGTGTGCGTCGGTAGTTGCAGCGATGAGGAGGAGGTCAGGAGGTTGATGGGACCTTCTTCCTGGCGGAGATACGTAGTCAACGCACATGTCAATGGTATGGTGCAAAGGCGCAGAGCCCTGGTGAAGACAGTTTAGAGACAGGATTAGGCATGGCCTGCAGAGGGTAGACAGGTTGAGACGCGGAGTAGACAGGGTCGGGGTACGGGGATGAGTTAGGCCGACGCACTGGGAGAGCAGGGTTCGCCTGGTCAAGCCAGGCAGGGCTCTGCGGCAGTAGTAGTAAACTTGGTAAGGGCTAAAAAAAATAATGAATCATTGAATCTCATAGTGCAAAGGTTTCACTTGTCATAAGTGTTCCTTGGGGCAATAGAAACATTTGTGATTAGTTGAACCTGGCTAACTTTAAGGTCAGGAATCCATTTTTGGGGTTATTTTGACAATTGGCGGCCATTTTGACCCTCAAATCCAGGATGGCCACTGGCCGCCATCTTAAATGTAGACATAATTTACAACTTTTGAACCGTTTGAGCTAAAAATTTTTGTGATATATCAATTTCTACTAATATGGGGTTGAAAAAAATAATTTCTGGCCCTGCATGTGTGATAGGAGGTCATTTAAAGGCGAATTCCAGGATAGTTGCCTGTCGCGATCCCACTACCCTTTATAGATGGGGAGTGAAACCTACCCCAAGTTATTATCAAATAAAGGAACAAATAGGGAACACGGCAATAATTATCCCCACAAAAACCTACTCAACTAAATGTACTTGAATAAGTATGAACAAGTTGAAATAAGTAAGTCACAAAAGGGAAGATAATTAATTAATTCAATTTATGTTCTAAAGGGAGTACTGACTATAGCAAACAAGAATTTAAGGGAATAAGTAATTGTATATTAAAATAAGAGTGATGCCGGAAGGGCGAAAATACACCGTTAAGGAGTTAGACCAAACGAATATTACTTAACATAACTATATTACACAGACATACAAAATATATACATACAACAATCCCTACAAAATAGTTATTTCCTACCAAACAGGAGATTCCTTACCACCAGGATCCCTTCCTAGGCCTAACTAAACGTATCACTAATACCTGATACCCCTAGGGCATTGCAGAAGACTGGACAAGGCACTAGACAAAGGTCAAGGCTAGAGAACGAATGGACACGTCTACCATATGCCACGGTTTTTCGCTACTGGGGAAGCGTGGGGCACGCCCTGGAGGAGAGCGTCTCATATCACGTGATCCAGGACATTTGCTGGATAGTTTATATAATTAATTAATACTACTCTTGAGTTGACTTAACAGAGTAACACAATGATGCATATTAATAACATACATAAATATACAATTAACCTAAGTAACTAAGAACAATAATAATATAATAAGTACAATTAACAAGTTAATAGCTTGTGTGAAATGTAGGCGTGAACATATGCCTCACGCTATGCGAGTTCCCGAGCGCTCAGGCACGTGACATTGCCATTAGCTATATTAAAGAAAAACTTAATGCATTATACGTATGCTGATGGCATTTAAACTCATGTAATGTGCATTTTCTGAGGTCACAGCTGAGACAAAAACACCACTTAACAAGAATCATTGGTAACTTTTATTTGAGAGTTCACACAATGCAGAATTAAAAAAAGTCATAAATAAGTAAGGTTCTTGCTGTTTTCACCTCATAAGTTCACTGTGTGTGAACAGCCACCCTCTTATCCGCAGAGTGCTGTACAGGGCTGTTCATTCATGCAGCATGTACACGAGGGTTTACATTCATTAGTGCAGCCACAGATGGCAAACCCCAGTAACTTCCTTGAGATGGTAGGTTTTGTGATATAAACTGGTACTGGGGCAGTGTCCAGGGCCTCCTGTTTCCATCCCCATCCGGTGGGAGGTACTGGTTGAGGATCATTCTTAAGAGAATTTCCCCACACGTGTTCACTCGACCAGAGCACAAGTTTTATATGATATATTTACTGTAGTTGTAGCTACAGATTTTAAATATTTTAAGTCTAATAAACGGAATCATAGTGATCAATGAATGCATGGTTTTAAAGATTTTCATTATTGAGCACTGTTCGTTATAGCTGTGGTCCACCCAATGCGCACTCCAGCCAGTCACCCGAGACTGCCCACAACATCTTTTCAGTGTGCATGGCCCAAGCATGACCAGGTACTTGTCTTCAGCAATGTCTGTATCTGCAAATTTCCACTGCAGGCGCTTTGCAAATATAAACAGGGGCTGATCAGCCACCATGACGAGCATCTGTCCTGGGTTCAGGTACTCAGTGGCACGACTGATGGTCTTCATGCTGCATAGCATATAGTGATTAGACTGTTTTTTTTTTTGTTTTTTTTTACGGGGATTAGCCCACCCGCACACAGGTCACTGACCCACATCGGGCCCTGGGGGGCGAAAATATAATAATAATAATAATAATAATAATAATAATAATAATAATAATAATAATAATAATAATAATAATAATAATAATAATAATAATAATAATAATAATAATAATAATAATAATAAATAAATAATAATAATAATAATAATAATAATAATAATAATAATAATAATAATAATAAATAATAGTCATAATAATTCATAATAAATATAATTTATGATAAAACAAACAAAAATAAAATAATAAAATAATGATGATAATAATACAGTAACTGTAATAATAATAATAATTTTAATAATAAAGAACTATAAATACAAAAATGAAAAAAAAAATCAAAAGTGATAAACGATATATGTATGTTGTGTTGTCAATGGTAAGAGAAACAATTGAGACCCTGTAATTGTGTGTAAATGAAGCAGAAAGTCAGATCAGCGACCTGGGACTTGGTCACAATTTTCGTGATGCCATATGGCAACAGGGTCTACCATTAGACAACACATTATGCTTCCAATATCTTCCCAGGCAGTAGTACCTCCCTGTTTGGTAGCTGCCTACTACCTACTACCTATCAACAGTGGAAGCAAATAGGACTTTGTCATAAATAAGGGAGGACCTGAACGCACTGTGTGGTAGGTAGCCCACGAAATCCAGTCCAGTTGTTTCTACAAACGGTCACCCACATAATCCAACCACTGATAGCCATCTTGGAGTATCTGCTGCAGTCATCTGGATGCAGGGACTGGGTGGCTTTTGATGTCATACAGTGGTGGAACATGAGCAATCTCATCCTTAGTCAAGGAGACATCCTCCATCGTTGTGTATGGCACTGGGAGTGGTCGCACAGTCTATTGGCCCATTTCTGCTGAGTTCAAGATGGCTTCCAGGGGTTTCTCCTCCCGATCCGATGAGAAGTGCTGCAAGATGCTGATGTTAGTTCCATGCAACACGGACTGAGACGAGGCAGTGGTAGATGTTGTCAATCCCGCCTGTCGTGAAGACTCATTTGGTGGCCTGTGAAGGAACTACAACACCTTCCTGTTCCCAATGAGCAATGACCGGGTTTGCAATATCAGTGGTCAGCTGACGAAGCCAGTGATACGACACACAGATGCCTCGTTCAGCCATCATGTCAACAAGACTCTCCTTGTCAGTCTTCATATACACCTTCATAGCCAGCATCAGATACAGTAGATTCTCTCGCTGACGCCGATGACGAGGCACATTCTAGGGATTCGGTGACCTTTTCCCCAAAGAGTTGTACATGATGGTCTGGGCCGGTGATAACACGATCTTCCTTGAGGAGTCAGGAGGGATATCTAATAGTATATGTAGGAAAGATCTCAGTGTGGGAACAACGGAGTCAGCTTCCGAGGTGCTTGGGAAAGAGCCTGAAAACACCTGTTTATTCTCTAAGATATCTCATCACAAAATCTTGGCTGCCTATGCCAAAATTCTCTTGTCTGTTGAGGTGGTATCCTTTATCTCCCAGCAGCCAGATGGCTATTCTATCGCCTTAATATCAGGGAGCCTGCTGACAATATCTTAGCGAAGTCGAGTTGTATGACCATGACTATGGGGACGCGTAGCTGGGTAACTCACCTAACTCATAAAGCTCTGAGACATTGTCCAGAAGTTCTTGGTAAAAATGCTTCTAGTTTCTTGGGTTGGCCACGTAATTTTATAGATGATGCAGGATTGTAACTGCTTCATTTGTATCTGACTAACATATATAACATAAGTTCCAGTCTCGTGTATCCATACTGGTCATTTTGAATCAACTATCACTCATTGTAATCAATATTGTAACCTGAAAATACAAAAAAAGTCATTCATTATAAAGTTTGTCCTCAATGAATTCATATGTTAAGATGTACTCTAAGATAAATTTGATGCATCATGCTTTTCTGATATAGTTAATGACAGCTATCTTGGAATTCACCTTTAAATAAGCTTTTAAATAACCTCATATCACAAAAGTAACACCACTAATGAGTTTTCCAGTCCCAAATTGGTAGAAATTGATATATCACACAAATTTGTAGCTCAAACGGTTCAAAAGTTGTAAAGTCTGCAGACATTCAAGATGGCGGCCAATGGCCATCTTGGATATGAGGGTCAAAATGGCGGCCAATTGTCAAAATAACTCCCAAAATGGATTCCTGACCCTAAAATTAGCCAGGTTCAGCTAATCACACCATTTAAATGATAGAAATTGTCTTCTTTCGGGGTGCTAATTAGTATAATTTATGCTAATTAGTGGGTTCTATGAATAGAGACAAAGTGTCTCTTTGGATAATTTTTTCCTCTTGCCTCAAGGAACACTTATGCCAAGTAGGACCTTTGTAGAATGAAATGCAGTGTTCACTCGTCTAGGAAGTCTACTATAGTGACAGTTGGCAGCTGTGAGGGAGTCTGTGGGCAGTTGGGGCTCATAGAGGGCACCATGCGGCCCTGTAGTTCGGTGACGACGACAAGTAGGGATCCAAGGAAGCCATAGAGATGCTCGTGTTGAGCAACTCTATGGCATAAGGCCTATTAAGTAGGGACATGAGATGTGTCACCTCGCAGGAGAGTTGGGGGCACAGGTGATAGCACTAGGTCTGGCAGCGTTGGAGTAGAGACGGGTAAGAGGCCTAGGAGCGTCGGCATGGCGTTGGGGTTGGCGCTGGAGGTGACGGTGGAGGGTGACGTGTTATAGCAAGATGAGGCCATGCCGGGGTAGGAGTAGCCCGGGGCAGATGTCAGAGGGGGAGATGGTGGGAGGGGGGGCTTGTCCCCAAGAACAGACGGACATTTGGGGCAGTGCCGGGAGTCAACATTGTCCCGGCCACGACAATTGTAGCACCTAGGTTCAGCTACCAGGCACACACCACCCCCATCATGATGGTCTCTGATTTTCTGAGTACAGACAGCGGAGAGATGGTTAGGTTAACAGGGAACTATATCTAGGACGATCATGTCGGCAGCAGGCGTCGATGGTGTGACCCCAATGGCAACAGATAATAGAAAAAGCAGGACTGGGATGATAGGGTTCTGCATAAAGTGGGGGGAGGACCGGGTGGGCCTCAACAGTGGCTGGGCACTCCCTCCTCTTCCATTTAACAACGACGGCAGCTTGCGGGAATTCCCCCGGTAGTGCCGGCGTATATTGAGTATAAGAGGATTAAATTCACGAGCATCTTCGATATCAGCGAATAGAGGAAATTGTTTAACTTGGATGTGGCAACATTCAGCAGCGCCAGCTGGTGGGGGCTCGAGTACAACCCCGTCAGACCCCACAGTACTAAGTGTTTCTGGAATCAGACACTTGACAAAGTTTCGGTTCCTACCGATTAAGAATTTAAGGGTGAACCAGTGTTGTTTTTAGTACTTTGTCGTCCAATTAAATCGATCTTCGACGTCTTTGTGTGAGTCCTTGGGAAAATGCAGAATCAGCAGATTCGGCTGTTTTGCAGGTGGCGCACGTGGGCAGCGGGCGGCCCACCATTGGTACCACACCAGCCAGCATTTTCTATATGAAACATTACTATTATTGTCACAATCACTGGGGTCTGAATCTTAGGAGGTGTGGGATGCGGTGTGACTAGGCAATGGTAACAGTTTCAGGGATGTGTGGATCCTTGCGAGAGGAAGCGCCTCGTTTGCGTTTGCGTCGCCGGCAGAGGGAGTCGAGGACAAAAGCTCTCTGTGAGACGATCGGGACTACAGGAGCTCCTATACGGCACGTCCGTCCCCGTATGTGGTCAGGGCACAACTGGGAGGTGAAGAACACGCCTCGCACTGAAGGGAGGTCACCAACGCAAGTACTGTTTGGTCACCCCATAAAGTCGGCAGTACCTACACACCATCGCTCGTTTGCTTCAGAGTGGCAACGCGCGGCTCATGAATGCGACTGCAGGGCCGAGCTCCTCGAAAGAAAGGCGAAATCATGAAACAACTTCACGGCACGACAGCTTCCCGGGCTGCATCTTAGCGCCTACTTCGATGTGCAGGACGACGTGAGCAGTCGATGAGACAGCATAGGTGTTGTCGTGGGTATAGGATCTCACCGGGACTACTTTGTCCCCATCGTCCGATGGTGCCGGAGAGCGTCTTGGATTCTATATTCAAGACGAAGGCTCCACCTGAGCCAGAGAGCATCCAAGGTCCTACGTCACGCCCATCGCCATGCGTAGGTTCGGAGGAGTATCCAGGCCCGGAGTCCCCGCCACACCGTAGTGGCCGCCAGCAGCGAGCGCCGCAGCGACTGGAGGTGCGACGGGATTCTCAGACTTTGGGCGATGAGATGAAGAGATGAGTCCAGACAGCGTAGATTCTCAAGTTGGCCTCAATGTCTTATGGGAGGCGCATGGTGTTTATGTAATGCGAACTAGTGCGATTGAGTGAACCACTGTGTGGCGTGAATGAGAGTGTGCACAAGTGCTGTGAACTAGTGGCGTGATTGACGTGTGCACGAGTGCTGCTACCTAGTGGTGTGAATGAAAGATGGTTGTGGGTTGAATATCTGATTAGTTAGATGACATGGCAAGAATTTTTGTGAGTCTTGTATTTTACTCTGTAAAGGAGATTGTATTCTGCTGCACCACTGTACGGACCTCTTTCAGTAAATTGCATTTGTGAAGCCTGTGTTTCTTTGAGCCGTCGGCACCGGGTAGCATTTGAACAGACTGAGTCTGTACTCACCCATGAAGATATGAATTACACGAAAATGCGTGGGAACTTCGTGTTTTCTTGTTTCCTTGTGGTTATCAGCATATACTTGGATCACGAGCACCTACAGTGATTTACTTGCATATATATATATATATATATATATATATATATATATATATATATATATATATATATATATATATATATATATATATATATATATATATATATATATATATATATATATATATGTATATATTGATAAAATCAGACAGGGAAAAGGGAAACAATGGAGCACTTTAGCTTTCGTCTTTATTCAAGACATTTTCAGAGGCAACGTCGCCCTTTCTCTTAAGCTCCTCTGCATATGTGTAGGTGTTGGTGTGCGGATTAGTGGATGTCGTGATTATGACCTGACCTCATGTTTATTAAGGTAACCCTTGTATTTAAGCCTCTATCCATTGTTACGAGTTGGGGATTTAGAATATAGTTAAAAGTCTACCCAGATCCCAACAGGCAACAACAACAAAAAAACAAAGACAATCGGACTATAAAAGGGTAGACAAAGGATGCGAGTTTTTGTTGTGTATAATAAAGTACCATAAATTCCTTAACAAATTATTCAGCTTTCTATAAATTACCCTTAACCATACTTAACCTAAACATTAACAGTATATACATATTTATACAACATAAAACAATCGTGAAGCAAGGTGGAGGTGGGAGGCAATATACGATTACAAATACTTAAGTGCGGAACTGAGATGGCTGACGAGTAAGGCTGAGTATTGTAGAAGACGGTAGGTAGTCACTGTGCCGTAGGTTTCCAGGATAGGTGATCCTGTGGTCACTTCCCAGAGTGTAGTGCTCGCTCCTCGAATTGGAGCTGACGAAGAAGACTTTGAGGAGGTGACGCAACAACCAGGATATGGAGAAGGGAAACCCCGGAGTGGTAACTAAGACGAGTCATACTCGTGTCTCGTCCCTAGAGGGCGTTGCTCGTGGTGCTGGGTAGGTAGATCAGGACAATAGATGGCGTGGTTCGTAGTGCTGGGTAGGTAGATCATGACAATTGGTGGAGGGGTTCGTAACACCATCCATGTAATTCAGTTACATCTGAAGATGTCTTGAATAAAAACGAAAGCTAAGGTGCTCCATTGTTTCCCTTTTCCCTGTGTGATTTTTTCAACATTTATCTTATCCACGTTTTCATTGTGGATGTACATGATATATATATATATATATATATATATATATATATATATATATATATATATATATATATATATATATATATATATATATATATATATATATATATATATATATATATATATATATATACTGCAGGGGAGGAAGAACGGAGAAGGGAGAAGATGGAGGGAGAAGAAATGAGTCGCTAAATCACATAGCGAGGAGAGGAGGGAAAGTCTGGTATGTGGAGTGGAATGAACTATGCACATTAAAATTCGAACATGCCCGAAGCAAACTATTTAAAATTTACATATGAAATCAAATTAAAACTTTAATAATTTAGAAAAACTTTCTAGATATATAAATATTATTTCTTATTCGGTGCGCCACATCTGAATCTCACATCCTTACCTCCAACACGCAGGGTTGTAACTTTCCAATGCAGGAGTTTCTAGCGAGCTGGAACTTAAAGGACTTTCATGGGCTGTGTCTCTTGGTTGGTAGGTAAGATTTGTTCGAAACTGTGACAAATGTGTGCCGTTCTCCTCTCAGACTGTCACTGTTTATATTGGCTCTCACTCGGCAGTTGTATCCCATGTGTGGCTGATAATACCTGCTTAAAAAATATCGAATAGTAGTAGTGGTGAAATTTGTAAAAACATTTTGTGGCTCTCGATTCTGAGTGCTGTTTCTATTATTTTCCATTTATTTTATTATTTTCAGTTTTGCTTTTTTTTCACAATATTTTACCGGCCACCCAGACGTCTGTAGTTTACTGTAAATATTAGTTATATCAGGACTTTCTATAGTTTATCTGGTGAAGAATATTTTGGACACCGAATTACCTAGTCTACTGGTTAACAACACCAGTTTTACAGTACTCTCGTAAGATATTAAATATAAAAATTCCATAAAATTACAGCAATTTCTTTGAGTGTAAGGTTGTTGATGTTTGTAAATATTGGTGGTGAGTGCAGAGGATGATTGTTGTAAGTTGTTGAGATTGTCGGACCGTAGTCCGACACGGGCCTTTGCCTATAGGCGGCCCGTTCGGTGGTTCCGGCTGGAGCTCCTGGAGCAGCCAGACAGGATTGGGATTGGAGGTTGTCCTACCTGCAGATATGGAAGGATACTGCAGGTTGCAAGTGTGAGCGGACCCCCGATCAGTGGACGCTTACCACCTACCCCCACTCTTGGACGTGGTCAGTTTCGGAGTGGCGCGCCCCCCGAACTGGGGTCCGCACTTGCTGGGAGAGGGTACTTTCTAAGCTATCAGGGTGGTGGGTATCGTGTGATGACCCGGAGAAGGTGGTGAATGTGGTTTGTTTAGGCCTTTCGGGTTAGAGTGGCCGCTGGTGTTGTGTGTGCTTCTTGGGAGTTTTGAGTTCTGTTTCGGAGCACTTGTACCCTAGTCGTAGTCGATGTAGGCTAACTTGGGTTTGTCTTGGTGTTTTCTTGTCTGCGAAAGGTGGCTCCCCTTTTGTAGCCGCCAGGTACCATTTGGCTGATTGGGAACCAGCGTTGAATGCTTGAAGGAAGCTCTTTTGGATGTGGAGCTTGCTAGTCTTTCTTAGGTGATTCTTGATCTGTTGCACACTTGTTGGAACTTGAATGTGTACGCTACTAGAACGTGTGGCTGCCTTGGCTGCTTCGTCTGCCACGTCGTTTACCCCGATCCCTACATGACTGGGAATCCAGTGTAAGACGACTGGGCGGTTTTGTCTTTGGAATTCCTGTAGCTGTGCGAGGATCGAGGTTATGATGTGGACATTGTCTCTTGGTTGACTGTGTTGCAGCGCCTTCATGGCCGATTTCGAGTCTGTGTGAATTATGATGGACTTGTTGTGTTGTGTTGCAGCGTGTTGTAGGGCCTCTGAGATTGCTACCAGCTCTGTTTGTAGGGTGGAGCAGTCATTAAAAAGTCTCCATCGGAGGGTCTGACCTTGGGTGTAGAAGGCCGCTCCGGATGTATGATGTTTTGGATCCACCGAGCCGTCTGTGAAGTATGATGCTACATCAGCCGGTGTCTCGGTGGCTACAGAGGATGAAAACTGTTAACGACGCCGAAAGTGGAAGCTTGCACTTGGTTTAGTCATCATGTTCTGTATCCAAACGAAATATAGAGAAATCGATTAACTAATTTAGATAAGTCTTTTCGCTACAACGCATGAAGAAACCGGGGCAGAGATTTGGTCATAATATGACCTCGGGCTAGGCCAAGGTCACAGCAGGAAACGTGTCAACTGAGCGCGAGTCTCGGATTATGGTAAATGCCGGTGATTTGTTTGATATTATATAAATTCATTTGTAAGTGTCACTTGCATGTTGTGAATACTCGGTGTAAATCCCCATTAAACTAATCTTCCTTTTGGGGTGCGATGTCAGGATTGTGTTTCTTAGGGTACAATATACAGTAATATTGCCCATAACCGGATTAATTGTTGTTCGTCGAGTCTGCTTTAGAGAGAAACATGAATAAGCGAGCAATTTTTGTTTAGATTTTGTAACAGTAAAAAAAGAAAAGAAAAAAAAAGACAATTTCTAGACCCAATAGGGCATCCTAGTCATACCCAGATTCAAATGAAAATTAATATTGAGTTTATTTGGGGCCAACTACGACATGAACCCAAAATGGCCCAATTCACAATAGGCCCCAAACTTTAGGCTACACTCATATAACCATGCATTATCAAGTTCAATTAGATCCTTGTTGGGAAGGTAATTAAAAATTTCTTTTAGCCAGATTGGATCTGATTTATTCAGGTTTCCGGTTTAATGAAGTGTGGTTTAACTACGGTTTACTACATGTGTGTGATATGTGTATGAAGAAGTGAAAGTTGATTCCATAGGCATGACTGCCCGTTAGTGAGAGTGTGGATACAGCACACGTTATAATAAGCCTTCGGTACACAAGGAGACAGCATGGCCGGTACTTCTCCCAACTACAAGTTGTAAACTTAGATACCTATTTACAGCTGGGTGGACTGGGAACGACCCCTGGAACAAGAAGCGAGCGCTGTATCCATTCGACCGCCGCGCTCCTTAATAAAGAGTATTAAGCATCAGAAACTCTGATGATAATCACAAAATGTACTCAGAAAGAAAGCAGGACTTAAGGTTTCAGTCGGTTGAATATTTTTGTTTACAGAAATTAGTATTCCTGGTAAAAACTGACACCAGGGAGTATAAAAATATGGGAAAAATTACACCATGGAGAGTGAAAGCAGAGTGGCGTCAACACACATTTGTATTCTGCATAGTGGCCAGGGCCGCAACACCTCCAAAAAAACAGCCTGCCTTTCATAAAAGTACATATTTTTCCTATCACAATTAAGCTTAGTATTTTAATTTCTTACTGGTGACAAACCACCAAAAAAAGACGTTTATATACAAATTACAAGTACATAGATTTCTTTACATAAAGAAGGTCACCAATATTATACAAAACGTTTGTTAGTTTGTTAGAAAAGTTTGCCTATTACATAATCTCACTTTGTTTGGGACATAATTTCTAACCAAAGGCTTACAATGACTTTAAAATTTAGCGATATATCACTATTAAAATAAAACTGAAACTATTGTTTACTGTTGTCTTGTTTTGCATTATTGGAACACTACATTGAAATCCAAATGCATTGACAGTATACGAATCACTACCAGTCACCAACATCCAGTTACTGAATGTTGCTACTGCAGCTGTGGCTGGTAAAAATAATTTTTAATAATAAAGGAGTACATGAAAAAGTGATGGGAGATGTGAACGTGAGAGTGAGAGGAGAGGTGAACGTAAGAGTGAGAGGAGAGGTGAACGTGATTGATGGGAGGTGAACGTTAGCGATTGGAGAGGTGAACGTAAGTGATAGGTGAACGTGAGTGATGGAAGGTAAACATGAGTGATGGGAGAGGTGAACGTGAGAGTGAGGGACGAGGTGAACGTTAGCGATTGGAGAGGTGAACGTGAGCGATGGAAGGTGAACGTGAGTTATGGAAGAGGTGAACGTGAGTGATGGAAGGTGAACGTGAGTTATGGAAGAGGTGAACGTGAGTAATGGGAGACATGAGGTGGGTGATGGGAGATGTGAACGTGAGTGATGGGAGGAGTGAACGTGAGTGATGGGAGAGGTGACTATGAGGGTGAGGGGAGAGGTGAAAGTGAGTGATGCGAGATGTGAATGTGTGAGGGAATAGGTGTACGTGAGTGATGGGGGATATGAACGTGGGTGATGGGAGATGGGAACATTAGGGTGAGGGGAGAGGTGAACGTGAGAGATGGTGGAGGAGAACCTGAGAGTGAGGGGAGAGGTGAACGTGAGAGGGAAAAGAGAAGGGAGCGTGAGTGATAGGATAAGTGAAAGTGGGTGATGGGAGAGGTGACCATGCAAGTGAGGGGAGAGGTGAACGTGAGTAATGATAAATATGACCGTGAGAGTGAGAGGAGAAGCAAACGTGAGAGTGAGAGGAAAGGTGAACGTGACAGAGATGGGGGAAGTGAACGTGATAGTGAGGAGATAGGTGAGCGTGGCAATGATAAGAGAGGTGAACGTGAGAATGCTGTGATAGGTGAACGTGACAGTAATGGGAGAGGTGAATGTGAGAGTGAGGAGAGAGATGAACGTGAGTGAGGGGAGAGGTGAACGTGAAAGTGAGGGGAGAGGTGAACGTAAGAATGAGGGAAAAGATGAACATGAGTGATGGGGGAGATGAACGTGAGAACGATGGGAGAGATGAACGTAATAATGTTGGGTGAGGTGAAAGTGGGTGATGGGAGAGGTAAACTTCGGTGATGGGAGAGGTGACCGTGAGAGTGTTGAGAGAGGTGGACGTGAGAGTGTTGAGAGAGGTGAATGTGAGAGTGTTGAGAGAGGTGAACGTAAGAGTGTTGAGAGAGATGAACGTAAGTATTGAGAGAGATGAATATGAGAATGTTGAGAGAGATGAACGTGAGAGTGTTGAGAGAGTTGAATGTGAGAGTGTTGAGAGAAATGAACGTGAGAGTGTTGAGAGAGGTGAATGTGAGAATGTTGAGAGAGGTGAATGTGAGAGTGTTAAGAGAGATGAACGTGAGTATTGAGAGAGATGAATATGAGAGTGTTTAGAGAGATGAACGTAGGAGTGTTGAAAGAGGTGAATGTGAGAGTGTTGAGAGAGGTGAATGTGAGAGTGTTGAGAGAGATGAACGTGAGTATTGAGAGAGATGAATATGAGAGTGTTGAGAGAGATGAACGTGAGAGTGTTGAGAGGTGAATGTGAGAGTGTTGAGAGAGATGAATGTGAGAATGTTGAGAGAGATGAACGTGAGAGTGTTGAGAGAGGTGAATGTGAGAGTTTTGAGAGAGGTGATTATGAGAGTGTTGAGAGAGGTAACTGTGAGAGTGTTGAGAGAGATGAATGTGAGTGTTGAGAAAGATGAATGTGAGAGTGTTGAGAGAGGTTGAATGTGAGAGTTTTGAGAGAGGTGAATGTGAGAGTGTTGAGAGAGATGAATATGAGAGTGTTGAGAGAAATGAATGTGAGAGTGTTGAGAGAGATGATCGTGAGAGTGTTGACAGAGATGAACGTGAGATTGTTGGGAAAGATAAATATGAGAGTGTTGAGAGAGATGAATATGAGAGTGTTGAGAGAGATGAATGTGAGAGTGTTGAGAGAGATGAACGTGAGAGTGTTGAGAGAGGTGAATGTGAGAGATTTGAGAGAGGTGATTGTGAGAGTGTTGAGAGAGGTAATTGTGAGAGTGTTGAGAGAGATGAATGTGAGTGTTGAGAAAGATGAATGTGAGAGTGTTGAGAGATGAATGTGAGAGTGTTGAGAGAGATGAACGTGAGAGTGTTGAGAGAGGTGAATGTGAGAGTTTTGAGAGAGGTGATTGTGAGAGTGTTGAGAGAGGTAATTGTGAGAGTGTTGAGAGAGATGAATGTGAGTGTTGAGAAAGATGAATGTGAAAGTGTTGAGAGAGGTTGAATGTGAGAGTTTTGAGAGAGGTGAATGTGAGAGTGTTGAGAGAGATGAATATGAGAGTGTTGAGAGAAATGAATGTGAGAGTGTTGAGAGAGATGATCGTGAGAGTGTTGACAGAGATGAACGTGAGAGTGTTGGGAAAGATGAATATGAGAGTGTTGAGAGAGATGAATGTGAGAGTGTTGAGAGAGATGAACGTGAGAGTGTTGAGACAGATGAACGTGAGAGTGTTGAGAGGGATGAACATGAGAGTGTTGAAAGACATGAATATGAGAGTGTTGAGAGAGGTGAGTGTGAGAGTTTTGAGAGAGGTGATTGTGAGAGTGTTGAGAGGTGAATGTGAGAGTGTTGAGAGAGATGAATGTGAGAGTGTTGAGAGAGATGAACGTGAGAGTGTTGAGAGAGGTGAATGTGAGAGTTTTGAGAGAGGTGATTGTGAGAGTGTTGAGAGAGGTAATTGTGAGAGTGTTGAGAGAGATGAATGTGAGTGTTGAGAAAGATGAATATGAGAGTGTTGAGAGAGGTGAATGTGAGAGTGTTGAGAGAGATGATCGTGAGAGTGTTGAGAGGTGATTGTGAGAGTGTTGAGAGAGATGAATGTGAGAGTGTTGAGAGAGATGAACGTGAGAGTGTTGAGAGAGGTGAATGTGAGAGTTTTGAGAGAGGTGATTGTGAGAGTGTTGAGAGAGGTAATTGTGAGAGTGTTGAGAGAGGTGAATGTGAGTGTTGAGAAAGATGAATGTGAGAGTGTTGAGAGAAATGAACGCGAGAGTGTTGAGTGAGATGAATATTAGAGTGTTGAGAGTGATGATTGTGAGAGTGTTGAGAGAGATGAACGCGAGAGTGTTGAGTGAGATGAATATGAGAGTGTTGAGAGAGGTGATTGTGAGAGTGTTGAGAGCGATGAATGTGAGAGTGTTGAGGGAGATGAATATGAGAGTGTTGAGAGAGGTGAATGTGAGAGTGTTGAGAAAGATGATCGTGAGAGTGTTGAGAGAGGTGAACTTGAGAGTGTTGAGAGAGATGAACATGAGAGTGTTGAGAGAGATGAATATGAGAGTGTTGAGAGAGGTGATTGTGAGAGTGTTGAGAGAGATGAACGTGAGAGTGTTGAGAGAGGTGATTGTGAGAGTGTTGAGAGAGGTGATTGTGAGAGTGTTGAGAGAGATGAATGTGAGAGTGTTGGGAGAGATGAACGTGAGAGTGTTGAGAGAGGTGATTGTGAGAGTGTTGAGAGAGATGAATGTGAGAGTGTTGGGAGAGATGAACGTGAGAGTGTTGAGAGAGGTGATTGTGTGAGTGTTGAGAGAAATGCGCGAGAGTGTTGAGTGAGATGAATATGAGAGTGTTGAGAGTGGTGATTGTGAGAGTGTTGAGAGAGATGAACGTGAGAGTGTTGAGAGAGATGACCGTGAGAGTGTTGAGAGAGATGAACATGAGAGTGTTGAGAGAGATGAATATGAGAGTCTTGAGAAAGGTGATTGTGAGAGTGTTGAAAGAGATGAATGTGAGAGTGTTGGGAGAGATGAACGTGAGAGTGTTGAGAGAGGTGATTGTGAGAGTGTTGAGAGAGATGAATGTGAGAGCGTTGGGAGAGATGAACGTGAGAGTGTTGAGAGAAATGAATGTGAGTGTTGAGAAAGATGAATGTGAGAGTGTTGAGATAGGTGAATGTGAGAGTTTTGAGAGAGGTGAAGGTGATAGTGTTGAGAGCGATGAATGTGAGAGTGTTGAAGGAGATGAATATGAGAGTGTTGAGAGAGGTGAATGTGAGAGTGTTGAGAGAGATGATCGTGGGAGTGTTGAGAGAGGTGAACTTGAGAGTGTTGGGAGAGATGAACGTGAGAGTGTTGAGAGAGGTGATTGTGAGAGTGTTGAGAGAAATGAATGTGAGTGTTGAGAAAGATGAATGTGAGAGTGTTGAGATAGGTGAATGTCAGAGTTTGGGAGAGGTGAATGTGATAGTGTTGAGAGCGATGAATGTGAGAGTGTTGAAGGAGATGAATATGAGAGTGTTGTGAGAGGTGAATGTGAGAGTGTTGTGAGAGATGATCGTGAGAGTGTTGAGAGTGGTGAACTTCAGAGTGTTGAGAGAGATGAACATGAGAGTGTTGAAAGAGATGAATATGAGAGTGTTGAGAGAGGTGATTGTGAGAGTGTTGAGAGAGATGGACGTGAGAGTGTTGAGAGAGGTGATTGTGAGAGTGTTGAGAGAGGTGATTGTGAGAGTGTTGAGAGAGATGAATGTGAGAGTGTTGGGAGACATGAACGTGAGAGTGTTGAGAGAGGTGATTGTGAGAGTAAGCTGAGAGAAATGAATGAGTGTTGGAGAGAGAATAAGATGAGTGTTGAGAGAGATGAATGAGTGCTTGGTGAGAGGTGAACAGAGTGTTGAGAGAGATGGATTGGTGAGAGCAAGGAGAGAGACAAATGCAGAGGAGAGATGAACTTAGATGCTGACAGAAATGAATGTGAGTGTTGAGAAAGATGAATGTGAGAGTGTTGAGAGAGGTGAATGTGAGAGTGTTGACAGAAATGAATGTGAGTGTTGAGAAAGATGAATGTGAGAGTGTTGAGCGAGATGAGTATGAGAGTGTTGAGAGAGATGAATGTGAGAGTGTTGAGAGAGATGAATGTGAGAGTGTTGAGAGAGGGGATTGTGAGAGTGTTGACAAAAATGCATGTGAGTGTTGAGAAAGATGAATGTGAGAGTGTTGAGAGAGGGGATTGTGAGAGTGTTGACAGAAATGAATTTGAGTGTTGAGAAAGATGAATGTGAGAGTGTTGAGAGAAATGAATATGAGAGTTTTGAGAGAGATGAATGTGAGAGTGTTGAGAGAGGTGAATGTGAGAGTGTTGAGAGAGATGATTGTGAGAGTGTTGAGAGAGATGAATATGAGAGTGTTGAGAGAGATGAATGTGAGAGAGTTGACAGAAATGAATGTGAGTGTTGAGAAAGATGAATGTGAGAGTGTTGTGAGAGGTGAATGTGAGAGTGTTGACAGAAATGAATGTGAGTGTTGAGAAAGATGAATGTGAGAGTGTTGAGAGAGGTGAATATGAGAGTGTTGAGAGTGGTGATTGTGAGAGTGTTGAGAGAGATTAACGTGAGAGTGTTGAGAGAGATGACCGTGAGACTGTTGAGAGAGATGAACATGAGAGTGTTGAGAGATGAATATGAGAGTGTTGAGAGAGGTGATTGTGAGAGTGTTGAGAGAGATGAACGTGAGAGTATTGAGAGAGATGATTGTGAGAGTGTTGAGAGAGATGAATGTGAGAGTGCTGGGAGAGATGAACGTGAAAGTGTTGAGAGAGGTGATTGTGAGAGTGTTGAGAGAAATGAACGCGAGAGTGTTGGGAGAGATGAATATGAGAGAGGTGCTGGAGAGAGAGTCAGGAGAGTGTTGAGAGGTGAATGTGAGAGTGTTGAGAGAGATGATTGTGAGAGTGCTGGAGAGAGATGAAGAAGAAGAGAGTGTTGGAGAGATGAATGTGAGACAAGTGACAGAAACATGGAAAAGGAGAAAGAGATGAATGGGAGAGTGTTGAGAGAGGTGAAATGAGGAGGCGAAGGAAACAAGGAGTGCTAGAAAGATGAATGTGAGAGTGCTGAGAGAGGTGAATATGGAGAGGCAGAGAGGTAGGACAGGAGAGTGTTGAGAGAGATGAACGTGAGAGTGTTGAGAGAGATGACCGTGAGAGTATTGAGAGAGATGATTGTGAGAGTGTTGAGAGAGAAGAATGTGAGAGTGTTGGGAGAGATGAACGTGAAAGTGTTGAGAGAGGTGATTGTGAGAGTGTTGAGAGAAATGAATGCGAGAGTGTTGAGTGAGATGAATATGAGAGTGTTGAGAGAGGTGAATGTGAGAGTGTTGAGAGAGGTGATTGTGAGAGTGTTGAGAGAGATGAGTGTGAGAGCGTTGGGAGAGATGAACGTGAGGGTGTTGAGAGAAATGAATGTGAGTGTTGAGAAAGATGAATGTGAGAGTGTTGAGATAGGTGAATGTCAGAGTTTGGGAGAGGTGAATGTGATAGTGTTGAGAGCGATGAATGTGAGAGTGTTGAAGGAGATGAATATGAGAGTGTTGTGAGAGGTGAATGTGAGAGTGTTGTGAGAGATGATCGTGAGAGTGTTGAGAGTGGTGAACTTCAGAGTGTTGAGAGAGATGAACATGAGAGTGTTGAAAGAGATGAATATGAGAATGTTGAGAGAGGTGATTGTGAGAGTGTTGAGACAGATGGACGTGAGAGTGTTGAGAGAGCTGATTGTGAGAGTGTTGAGAGAGGTGATTGTGAGAGTGTTGAGAGAGATGAATGTGAGAGTGTTGGGAGACATGAACGTGAGAGTGTTGAGAGAGGTGATTGTGAGAGTGTTGAGAGAAATGAATGTGAGTGTTGAGAAAGATGAATGTGAGAGTGTTGAGAGAGGTGATTGTGAGAGTTTTGAGAGAGGTGAATGTGAGAGTGTTGAGAGAGATGAATATGAGTGTTGACAGAGGTGAATGTGAGAGTGTTGAGAGAGATGAATATGAGAGTGTTGACAGAGGTGAATGTGAGAGTGTTGAGAGAGATGATCGTGAGACTTTTGAGAGAGATGAACGTGAGAGTGTTGAGCGAGATGAGAATGAGAGTGTTGAGAGAGAGGAATGTGAGAGTGTTGAGAGAGATGAATGTGAGAGTGTTGAGAGAGGGGACTGCGAGAGTGTTGACAGAAATGAATGTGAGTGTTGAGAAAGATGAATGTGAGAGTGTTGAGAGAGGGGATTGTGGGAGTGTTGACAGAAATGAATTTGAGTGTTGAGAAAGATGAATGTGAGAGTGTTGAGAGAGATGAATATGAGAGTGTTGAGTGAGATGAATGTGAGTGTGTTGAGAGAGGTGAATGTGTGAGAGTGTTGAGAGAGATGATTGTGAGAGTGTTGAGAGAGATGAATATGAGAGTGTTGAGAGAGATGAATGTGAGAGCGTTGACAGAAATGAATGTGAGTGTTGAGAAAGATGAATGTGAGAGTGTTGAGAGAGGTGAATGTGAGAGTGTTGACAGAAATGAATGTGAGTGTTGAGAAAGATGAATGTGAGAGTGTTGAGAGAGGTGAATATGAGAGTGTTGAGAGTGGTGATTGTGAGAGTGTTGAGAGAGATGAACGTGAGAGTGTTGAGAGAGATGACCGTGAGACTGTTGAGAGAGATGAACATGAGAGTGTTGAGAGATGAATATGAGAGTGTTGAGAGAGATGATTGTGAGAGTGTTGAGAGAGATGAACGTGAGAGTATTGAGAGAGATGATTGTGAGAGTGTTGAGAGAGAAGAATGTGAGAGTGTTGGGAGAGATGAACGTGAAAGTGTTGAGAGAGGTGATTGTGAGAGTGTTGAGAGAAATGAACGCGAGAGTGTTGAGTGAGATGAATATGAGAGTGTTGAGAGAGGTGAATGTGAGAGTGTTGAGAGAGGTGATTGTGAGAGTGTTGAGAGAGATGAGTGTGAGAGCGTTGGGAGAGATGAACGTGAGAGTGTTGAGAGAAATGAATGTGAGTGTTGAGAAAGATGAATATGAGAGTGTTGAGATAGGTGAATGTCAGAGTTTGGGAGAAGTGAATGTGATAGTGTTGAGAGCGGTGAATGTGAGAGTGTTGAGAGAGATGAACGTGAGAGTGTTGAGAGAGATAAACGTGAGAGTGTTGAGAGAGATGAACATGAGAGTGTTGACAGAGGTGAATGTGAGAGTGTTGAGAGAGATGAACGTGAGAGTGTTGAGAGAGATGAACGTGAGAGTGTTGAGAGAGATGAACATGAGAGTGTTGGGACAGATGAATATGAGAGTGTTGAGAGAGGTGATTGTGAGAGTTTTGAGAGAGGTGAATGTGAGAGTGTTGAGAGAGATGAATACGAGAGTGTTGACAGAGGTGAATGTGAGAGTGTTGAGAGAGATGAACGTGAGAGTGTTGAGAGAGATGAACGTGAGAGTGTTGAGAGAGATGAACATGAGAGTGTTGGGAGAGATGAATATGAGAGTGTTGAGAGAGGTGATTGTGAGGTTGAGAGAGAAGGTGTTGAGAGATGAACGAGAGTGTTGGGAGAGATGAGAGTGTTGAGAGATGAATGAGAGTGTTGACAGAGATGTGAGAGTGTTGAGAGAGATGATCGTGAGAGTTTTGAGAGAGATGAACGTGAGAGTGTTGAGCGAGATGAGTATGAGAGTGTTGAGAGAGATGAATGTGAGAGTGTTGAGAGAGATGACTGTGAGTGTTGAGAGAGGGGATTGTGAGAGTGTTGACAGAAATGAATGTGAGTGTTGAGAAAGATGAATGTGAGAGTGTTGAGAGAGGGGATTGTGAGAGTGTTGACAGAAATGAATGTGAGTGTTGAGAAAGATGAATGTGAGAGTGTTGAGAGAGATGAATATGAGAGTGTTGAGAGAGATGAATGTGAGAGTGTTGAGAGAGGTGAATGTGAGAGTGTTGAGAGAGATGAATATGAGAATGTTGAGAGAGGGATGTGAGAGTGTTGACAGAAATGATGTGAGTGTTGAGAAAGATGAATGTGAGAGTGTTGAGAGAGGGATGTAAGAGTGTTGACAGAAATGAATGTGAGTGTTGAGAAAGATGAATGTGAGAGTGTTGAGAGAGGTGAATGAGAGGTTGAGAGAGGTGAATGAGAAGTGTTGAGAGAGATGAATATAGTGTTAGAGATGAATGTGAGAGTGTTGAGAGAGGTGAATGTGAGAGTGTTGAGAGAGATGATTGTGAGAGTGTTGAGAGAGATGAATATGAGAGTGTTGAGAGAGATGAATGTGAGAGTGTTGAGAGAGATGAACGTGAGAGTGTTGAGAGAGATGAACGTGAGCGTGTTGAGAGAGGTGAATGCGAGAGTTTATAGAGAGGTGAATGTGAGAGTGTTGAGAGAGATGAATATGAGAGTGTTGAGAGTGGTGAATGTGAGAGTGTTGAGAGAGATGAACGTGAGAGTGTTGAGAGAGATGAATGTGAGAGTGTTGAGAGAGAGTTACTTGAGAGTGTTGAGAGAGGTGAATGTGAGAGTGTTGAGAGAGGTGAATGTGAGAATGTTGAGAGAGATGAATGTGAGAGTTTTGGGAGAAGTTAACTTAAGAGGTAGGGGAGAGGTGAACGTGAGTCATGGCAGAGGTGAACGTTAGTGATGGGAGATGTGATCGTTAAAGTGAGAATCAGGGGAGAGATGAACATAACGATTGGAGAGTTGAACATGAGAGTGTGGGGAGAGGTGGTCGTGAGAGTGAGGGGAGAGGTGAACGTGACAGTGATGGAAGAGGTGAATGAGACAGTGATAGGAGAGGTGAACGTGACAGTGGGAAGAGGTGAACATGAGTGAGGGGAGAGGTGAACGTGGCTGAGGGGATAGGTGAACGTAATAGTGAGTGGAGAGGTGAACGTATGAATGGGAGAAGAGGTGAACGTGAGTGATGGTGGAGGTGAACGTGAGGGTTATGGGAGTGGGTGAACGTGAAAGTGTTGAGCGAGGTGAACGTGAGAGTGTTGAGAGAGGTGAACGTGAAAGTGTTTGGGGAGGTGAGACGTGATTGTTGAGAGAAATGAACGTGAGAGTGTTGGGAGAGGTGAACGTGAAAGTATTGGGAGAGGTGAGCGTGAAAGCGAGTGGAGAGTTAAAAGTAATAGTCAGGGGAGAGGTAAACATGAAAGTAAAGGGGTGAGGTTAACGTATGAGAGGAGAGGTGAACGTATTAGGGGGGGAGGTGAACGTGAAAATGGCTGATAAGAGAGAGGAATGTTGACGTTGTTGACATTATAATGTTATTAGTGCACTTCAGTACTAAAGTCTTTAAGCGTGTAACAAGGATAATTTGGTCACTAGCCCATTAACAATTAATTAACAATTATTAGATATATCTCTGTATAGGGAAGTGTGTTGGGAAAAACTTGGATCCTGGTAGAGATGGGTGCTGACAGAGTAACATTCATAAATTTCAAACCCAATTATTTTTTTCTGCATGTTCATACGTTCGACAGAATTGAGACAAAAAATTTTAATGCAATTTCAACCTAAAACTTGTTTAATAAAAAGTGAGAAAGAGAAACATCTAGGACGTGATCAGAGGGATATCTCATCATTTTAGCTCTTCAATAGATACTCCTACCCGATGTGGGTCAGTGACCTGTGTCCGGGTGGGCTAATTCCGTAAAAAAAAAAATAAAAAATAAAAAAAAATCTAACGAGCTGCACTCAGTAGCTCCGCCGAATGTAGGAAAAAAAGGTACAGGAAAAAAGTCATATAAGGTAAATAAGGCAAATTAGGTAAAAATTACACAAAACCTAACCTAACCTGACCCCCCTTCCTAAGGTAAAATTTGTGTGCCATTTTTTCTGTTCTGCACCAACACGATTACCACGTATTTTCAATTGGTCCATAAGGGCATCTGTGAAGACTCATACCAAAACTCGTTTGTACCCCGGACTAGCACTATGTGGAACTTCCTGCCACAAGATTTTCCTATGCCATAACCTCCATCAGCTCAAATCATCTTTCTTCCAATATCTTCAGTATTTGACAAGGAGACGCCTCAGTGAATCCAGTTTAAAAATAATAACCTAAAAATGTAATCTGTTAATTACGCTATACACACAGCTTGACAGATGAGCACTCACTGATCTACTGTGATCTGTGTTCACTTCACTGTATATAGTCAACATGCTCTCGTGATTTTGCCAGGCATCTAATTTTTCGAACTTATATTTTATGGATAAGTACTGAATTTGAAAGTAAAGAATGTTTTTTTTAACATTATATATATATGGTTGTTCTTAATTAATAAAATCAATACCACTCTTGGTTTGACAGTGATTTTTTGAATAGACATATACTGTAATCATCGAAAGACCTCATAACGTCACATCTTCCCCGCTCCTGTCTAGGGTGACGTTACAGACACTGCTACAATGTTGGCTGAAGGAGGCCGAGGGAAGACAGCGTGGTGTACAAGATACCACGTGGCTCCTGTGAAAAACCCTATTACGGGGAAACGAGCAGGTGACTGGAGACCAGGAGTTGGAAACACAAGGCTGCTGTCAGACCTCATTAAGACGTCCAACGCATTTGCTAACCACATTGACGAAGTAGGACATCTGCCGAAGTAGAAGGAAGCCAGCATACTACACATGGATATGGACAAGAAGACAAGAAAGTTAAGGGAAGCCAAGATCAACAACAAAGCAATGAGATTGGCTTATCACTGTCTTTGGTACACACAGCAATGACGTTGGCAACACGTAATTGGCCGATTAGGTGAACGGAAATGGACCAATGGTGAGACGAGTATGGGCATGGGTTCCTACTGATAGGGGGCGATGAACCAACACAATTAAATTGGAGATTCAAAAGTCTTCCTCTCCAACTAGTAGGCGGGGCCTACTGGAGTTCTAGATTCGAGCTGCGGTAGTGTGAGTGTTGTTTCGTCAGTCATGATGCTGGTGTCCTGTACAACAATGCTAAAACAATCAGGCATGCTCCGTTAAGCCACGGTACCTATTTCTACTCCTACTACTAACTTCCATCTACTTGTTGCTTTTTCCACTGAACCTTGTTCATCCCCTGTCACTTGGGGTTTATGTATCTTTGTAACACAATTGTGAGAGTATCCCATAAAATAGGTAGTAAGTAGGGAGTAGGCAGCTATCAAACAGGGAGGTACTACCGCCTGGGAATATATTGGAAGCATTATGTGTTGTCTAATGGTAGACCCTTCTCCCATATGGCATCACAAAAATTGTGACCAAGTCCCAAGTTGCTGATCTGACTTTCTGCCTCATTTACACACAATTGCAGGGTCTCAATTGTTTCTCTTACTTTGACAACACAACATACAGGTACATATATCATTTCTCACTCCTGATATTTTTTTTATTTATTTATGGCTCTTTATTATTATTATTACTATTATTATTATTATTATTATTATTATTATTATTATTATTATTATTATTATTATTATTATTATTATTATTATTATTATTATTATTTATTTCATTTATTTTTATATATTTTCATTATTTGTTTTACTATTATTATTATCATTATTATTATCATCTTCATCATCATAATTATTATTATTATTTTATTATATTTTTGCCCCCCAGGCCTTGATGTTGGTCATTAAAAATTACCTGTGCCCGGGTGGGCTAATGGCCACCCGGGGATCCTTCCTCAAATATGTTAAGGAAGGCCTCAAAGACAACGGTGATTAAGATACCGGAAACCTACAAACACGGAGCAGCACTCACCTTTCCTACAGCCCCCATCATTTCCCACACCACCACTAAAACCAACATTCCACCTATACTCGCCAAGACCATTGAACCCATAACCTCCTTCACTACATCTACCTCACCCACACCTGACCTCACGAAGACAACTACCACCAACAGAGAGACCACCCAAAATACCCAAACCACCAACCCACACAGCAAAAAAAAAACGCACTATACAAAACAAAAACAAAAACCCCTACACACTTCCCACAGCCTCCAACACCCTCCAAGCCACCACCACAACCAACATACCTCCCAAGAGCAATGAACTCACACACCCCTCCACCACCCCGGCCACACTCCATCCAGGCAACCGCCACCACCACCACCCAGACCACTAAGAAACCCACAACCAACCCTGCCACACCACACCTGACTTCATTCAAGTAACTACCACCACCATCACCAACACCCACACCACTAACAGACCCACAACCTCCTCCACCAACCCTGCTATACCCCCACACTTGACCTTACCCAGACTGCCACCACCAACAACACCACCACCACCACCACCACCCAAAACACCCAAACCACAAACCCACACACCTAGAAGAGGAAACACATCTCTACCTCCAAAACAAAAACAACACAAAAAACACAGCACAAAACACGAACAGAAACCCCGACAAACTCCTATGATACCACCACAACAAACATACCTCCCAAGAACAATTCGCCCACTTCCCCCTCCACCACCTCGGCCACACCCAAACCCGACTCCATCTAGGCAACCACCACCACCCACACTACTTACAAACCCACAACCTCCTCCACCAACCCTGCCGCACCCACTCCTGACCTCACCCAGGCAGCCACCAACACCGAAACCCTTGGAAAACTACCACAGAAATCATAAAACACAACAGCTACACCCAGCAACCCAGGGAAGAGAAAACAAACCTCGCCCTCACCACTCCCGGACAAGAAAATATACATAATAACAGTTGAAATATACCGACAGATAAGACAATGCGCCACACATTATATGAAGTACAACGACAAGCCCCTAACTTAAACCCATCTCCCACCACGTCCACATTCACCTACAAGCACATCCCCTGCACACCTGTATCGATATCAACATCCCAGAAGAGATAACGATCTGTTTCGGTCACTCTGAAGACACAATCAGTAGTTAGAAACACTCAGCTAAAAGAACACCCAATTAAAACAAAAACAAGACCCCGCCAAAAAACTAGACCAAGAAAAATTTTAAAAGCAACGCAAAAATTTTCACTATAATGCAGTACAAATGTAGAGCATATTTTGTAACAGATATATCATCTCCATTCTTCTACAAGAAAGCAACCGAGACACACCTCCTTCTCAACTCAACATACACAAACGCAGATAATCAAATACTTTGGCTAGACATGCAGACAATCATCACACGAAAAACACGAGGGTGGAGCAATTCTCATCAGATCCTCCATCAAACAGGAATTCATCACCAATTTAACTTTCAAACATGTTATGGCCGCCAAGATCGACACTGAATACGGACAGATAAAGGTATGCGCAACATACACAAGACCAAACATTCACATCTCCTTCACAGACCTAAATTCCTTCTTCAACAACACACATCTACCAGTAATACTAATGGCTGATCTCAACGCAAGACACAGCATTCCAACACAACAACAATAACAACCTCCATCACATTCGATCTTTCTACCCTACATGTTACTCTGGACTTGGCAGAAACACCACAGACATAGTCATCACAAACACAGTAGCCTTTCAATTTCAACACTACATTTCACCAGGCCCCCTGTTAAGCTCATATCACATATCCATTACACAACAACTGTCCAACAACCCCATCCTGATTCCAACACCTGCACCACAATATCAGTACCAAGAGGCAGACTGGGACATTTTCAAAACCACACTAGCCGACCAACACTACACATTCGCGAGTGAATACCAACCCACAAGGAATATAGAGCAAACATGGATACAACTCTTTAACGCAATGGCCAAAGCAGCAGACGCACACATACCAACAAGTTCTCACATAACGACTGCTACACTGCTACAGACGACAATTCACACAAAACCAACACAACTTCGCAGCAGTACAAAGATACATCCCCATACTAAGAAGACATGTTATAGTCAACCTCCTTCACAACCTTCTCCGCAACCATAACGTGCACTGGACTGGCCTCCTAGCAGTCACCCAGGAACACAGAACACATAACCCCCTTGAATTCTGACAAAGAATTGTTAAACTGAGGGGGGCATCCCGGCCCACCTTCGATTTCCTGCTAGTATACGGCAGACGAATCAGAGAGCCAGCTGAAGAAGCACAGACATTAAAACAACACTAGGAACACATCTTCCACCCACACCCCCCAACCCCACACAGACCCATCCTTAACCACATAAACAACATCACCACACAAACACAAAGACTACACGACAGAACCACACCAGAAAACACTGTAGACACCACCACTCTCACACAAGAACACATCCTCACTGCAGCTTTCGCCACAACAGAAGTCAAACAAACACTCGACAGAACAAAGAAGAAAACACCAGGCGACAGCAGCATAAGACACCAAATCCTTAAACACTTACCCCCCAGAAACATCACAGCCATCACATACATCTACAACACTCAACTTGCTTCAAAATACTTCCCAAATTGTTTAACATAGCCACAGCCATCATGGTTCCAAAACCAGAAAAAAACACACACAGACCCACAAAAATAAAGTCCCATCAGCCTTCTAGAAGTCTTGGGCAAGATATTTGTAAAACTATAAAACCAACACCTCAGGTACCACCTTAAAGATGAGGAACTGCTTTCACAAAAAACTATTTGAATTCAGAGCACAACACTCCATACAGGATGCACTGAACCAAATCAACAAACTACCTCCACATGAACAAGGGAGCATACAAAAACAGCACTCATCACCAAAGACGTACAAAAGGCTTTCGACACAGTCTGGTACGACGGACTAAAATATAAAATTTGCACAAACTTAAACCTCCCCATAAAATCATTACAATTACTATGCAACTTCCTAACAGACAGACTAATGAGAATTAAATTCAAACACGATAACTCAGACTACTTCCCACTGAACCCAGGAGTTCCACAAGGCTATAGATAATTTACAATAATGACCTGACTGACCCCATACACACCGACTCGCTGACGATACAGCACGCCGACGACGTATCACAACTAGTCAGACAAGGAACAGCACTAGACTACCTCACAGAAAAAACAAATGTAGCGAACTCGAACAGGTCACAAAGTGGGAACTCATATGGGGGGACACAAACAAACTCCAACAAGTCACAAATCATCTACTTTGGCACAAAAAGACACCAACCTCGCCTCATATACCTAAACTCATACACCAACAACCCAACACCCATACCTATGAAACAGACAAACAGAGTACTAGGAGTATTGTTCGACCACACCCTCACCACGAAACTCCACATAATCATGAAGACAATAATAGCATTAAAGGCACTTACAGGCATACAAAGATTCAAAAGTTCAACAACAAAAACGAAAACACTTCATACAAACTAATACACCCCCTGTTAACATACGCAGCCAACACACTCCAGTTAGCAGCACCAACCAACATCAAGAAACTACAAGTTATACAGAATAAGTCACTGAGGTTCATACGCAACACATACACTGGACATCCTTCAACTCAAACAAACACCGACATGAACATAGCAACATTCCACCTCTCAACATCTACTATAGACTATTAGGTGACAAATATATTGAAAAATTCCTAACCACACACCCACAATGGCAGGAATACCTGTACTTGGACGACATCATACTTCACCGCAGATAAAGAAACAGGAACCCCTCCAAACTAAACAGACTCAATATATTAAAACACGAGGCCGGAGACGCGGTTAGTATGCCACAAGCACTCTGCTAGGTAACCTTCCATGCAGTTTTAGTAGCTAGGTCGAGGCATCAGGCACAGCCCTGGTTACTACTCCCTATCCTAGCCACTTGGTGAGGCGGCTCAAGCAAGCACCCCACACAGGAGGCCACATTATATAAGAGGGCAGCCTTCATCCTCCCTTCCATATTCAACACCAACAACAATAACACCCCTATATCTGCACCTGGGCAGCTGAGAACAATCCAGGTACAATGAATCAAGCCAGTCTGATTTTAGATATTCTCCTTTCACCGCTCCACTCAAACTCTGATGGTGCAATTAGGTTTTTCCGAGGAGCGATTATTTCTAAGCAAATCAGAGAACTGTTCTCCACTTTCTTAAAAACTCTTCGGCGATACCCTGAAATTTTGAGATCGGAAATTAGAAAACTCTTTCCTCTCCAGCTAGCTCTATTCCATCTTTGGCATAAGTTTAGAAACTGTACCTTTACCTTTCATCAAACAACTCTACTACTAACCAACTTTCTTTTCTACTGGGCGGGGCCTACCAGGGTTCTGGGTTCGAGCTGCGGTTGTGTGGGTCGAGCTGCAGGTGGTCTGTTACTACAATCCTATTGGACTTCCACAAAACATTTTTTACCCCTGTCACTTGGGACCTATGTTTGTATGTCTAGCGTATACAGAGAGTTTTATCTCTCATATTTGTTTAAATGTTTTTGGAATAGTATAATTACTAACCTTGTTACGCGCTTAAAAACCTTAGTTGTTGAATTGCAATAATAATATTGTAACAAAAACAACCTTGTGTTGCGAAAAGAGTTTTACCCTTTATAATTGTTAATTGTTGATGTGATAGCGTAATTACTAACTTTGTTGCGAGCTTATAAACTTAAGTAGTTGAGCGCAGTAATAACATTATAATATCAACACACATCCTTGTGTTCATTCCTTTGAAAAAGTCCTTGAAACAAAATGTCAGAGGTAAAATTGTCTCTCTGATCTTGTGTTTCCTTTGCTATCATTGGTCATTTACTTTCAAGTTGCCCTAAGATGTCAGGGAAGGTCAATTCCTTTCACCATTCCTTTCGATGCTCGCAGAAAGTGTTGCCTAGAATCTAATCCTTGCAGTCCTTGAGTTTGAATCCCCTGTTGGTAATTTATTTAATTCTGTGGTCGTTAGCAATAACACTTTGAGATTTTATTTTTTTTCTGCTGCTGGTCTGTCCCCCAGTGATTTATTTTAGTCCTGGTTTTGAATGCTATACGGGTGATTAGGTGATAATGAGCGGCGTGGCAAGTACAGTACGTACGTACGTCTAGAATTCCCCTTTGCAAATTTTATTTGAGATCCGAGTTATTGACAGGATATATCATTCTAGGTGTTGTTTATAGGCTGCCCACTAGTGGAATTTCAATTTTGTTAGACGATGATATTGCCGGGGAAAGAATGTATGTACAGTAGTTTCACTTTATCCATCCCCTGTCAACAACACTGTCACGATAGAGGAGGAAATCCCAAGGTTGTTTCCTACTTGTGTCATCATCTTGCAGTATAATTCGTGGGAGTTACAGTAAAACCTGAGTCAAGTGTTGACCATGATGATCAACAGAAGGCTCTTACCAAGGAATATAACCTCCAGAATTTTTCTCTTGTGTCTCTAGTGATGATGGCTCTGTCCCAGGTCGCACCAACAGTAGTTTGGAGCATAATGTAGTGAGTGTTAAGGACACCCACATTGCTAGTAGTGGACTTATGACAGCACCTTAACATCCCAGCTCTTGATCTACCCTACAGTAAGGTGGTGATCGATTGCGTAGGCCCACTTCCCAAGGCACCTACAGTAGTAGTCATAAATTTCTCCTGACCAGGCATTATTGATTCTGCTACTCGATACCCATGTTCCTCTTCGCTGAATTATGGCCAAGTTTACCATTAACGCCCTGATTGTTCTGCCTTTTTGCAATCTGATGAGAGCTCTAATGTCACTTCTGGATTAGTTAAGCAAGTGATGCAGGTCTTATCAACCCAGGTCACAAGGTGTGGCTGAAACCTTTCATCAAATCCTCAAAACAATGATACTCGTATTCTGCTTGGAAACTAGGTAAAGCTAGGACGAGGGTATCGACTTACTGTTGTTTGCTATCTGGAGTGGTGTTCAAGAATTCTTTGAATTTACACCCTTTCATCTTGTGTAGGGGCACAAAGTAACGTGGTCCCTTAAAGTTCTAATGGAGTGTTGGTCGGAAGAACAAGATTCAAACTCTTTAGTGACCTATGTTGTGAAATTTCGTGATAAATTGCTTAGTGCAATGTGAATAACCCATGAAAAGCTAGCAGTTGTCCAGTCCAAAATGAAGGTAAATTATGATTGTGTCCATAAGGCTCAGCTTAGAACCTCCAAGGTGAAGCACCAAGTGTTAACTTTTTTACCTTTGAATGGATATCCACTCCAGTCTTAGTATTCTGGTCCTTTCGGAGTGTTTCAATGTGTAAAAGTGATTTGCTGTATATGATTGCTACCTCAGAACGGCAGAAGAAGAAAGCACCTAGTGCTTGTGGGTTTGTTGAAACCATACTATCCGAGAAAATACAATCACGAGAGAGCAGGTGCTGCCAAAAGTGTTTGTGTGGCGAATTGTTCAGTGATGTCAGAAGGCAAAGATGATAAAGACGAGTACCTAACTAAAGTGTTCGATGAGATCAGTGATACTTTGTATAATATGGAGATTTTTACATTACCCTATGAGTAATGTTGCTCACCTCCTGACCACCCAGGCGGCCGATATAACACACAAACGTACCGAGTACATTCATCTGTGTGGGTTACCGCCCATTGCCTCCATTCTCTGCTCGCCCCAACTTCCAAATTCTGCAGAGATAGGGAATAGTCGAGTTGTATCTGAGTCCTTAGACTTCCCCAGTGGTCCTTATTTCCAAGTCTTGTGGTTCCCTGCAGTTCTGAGTCGACTACAGGAATGGTTATACTATTGTAGACCCGGATTCCTACTCTCTTCCTTGGATAGATGATGTTAATGATGATCTGGGACAGGCACAGGGTTACTATCAAGTGCCACTCAATGAGCGTGTTAAGGCAATCTCCGGCTTTTTGACTCCTGATGGCCTGTGCCAGTTTTCTGTTCTAGCCTTCGGCACATGAAGCGGCCCTACCACATTCTAGCACCTGATGAGCCACCAAGCAGCTTATTTGGAGGGAGTCCACTGCCATCTCGATGACTGTCTTAAGAACATGCTGATCAGTACCTCTGTGTGTGCACCTCACCTGCTGTAGCCGCTCATTGTTTATACGGATGATAGTGATATTGATGCTGGCACCCTACTTCTGCAGAAGGGTGAAAACAGTGGAAAATTTAAAGTGCATCTCGGCAGCACTGCTCACCTAATTCTAGTGCTTTATAATTATATTCTCTATGGGCCATGCTTACTCTGTGGGGATTTTCATATGCGATTACGTCAGCCTTCTGCAAACGTGGCAGCTAGGGGTTGTATCATACTAGCTGGGTGTGTCCTGATCCATCGAGCCAGAAAAGTTGTAGCGACAATTGGAAAATTCATTCCCTCATAGCTACCAGCTGTGTGTTAGGGTTGCCAGGTAAACAATTATTGCTTGTTTTCTCGGTGTTATAAAATTTATTTTAGCTAATATTTAAGTAGCATTTAGTTCACATATTTTCGTATCCTTCTCACATTATAACCTTGCCTCAAACCTTGTGTTGTAGTATATACACAGTAAGCTTGTGGATTAAATGGCATTCATATGTGCACGTGCAGGTGAGCAGAGCTTAATGAGCTGGCTAATTCGGCTCATCCTTATCAATCCAGGCCTCTGGTTGATGGTGGAAGTCTACCCTTCTTTCTCCTTTCCTTCCTGTTGGCCACATCATGTGGCCTAAAGTTTGTGAATCTTTTCCTAGAGAATGTTAGATGGTAGTCAGGGGTGCTTATGCTGAATTCCCAATTAGGTAGGATGTGGATTTATATTATGCCCTGCACCTTTTATTTGTAAATAAAGTAGATTTACCTAGGTGTTTCTGAGGGTCTATTCCACCCAGAATTTTATTCTTCAGCCTTGACTGAGTAGTTGGGAACACCTGAAGAGAATTTCATGAAGCCTACCCGACTTAAAGCTAACTCTAGCATTATAATTTGGGTACAGCTCTGTGTCTTTTGAGGTAAGTTTGGGCAAAGACAGATAGGGTTGTGATAAATTGGGAATCTGAGGGTGAATCATTTTTACTTACCAATTTTTATAAAAACTTAGATGTTTGTGTAGTTTCTTTCAAGTCTTATGCAACACGTTCTATTTTGGTTTTAATTTATTACAGTAGACACGTGTTTCCCTAGGTTCATTTCTCTCAGTCTGGCAGGTTTAGAATATTTTGTTCACAAGTTAGTTTGTTTCTAAGTTTGTCAGTTACTATTTTATATTTTCCACGAATTTTGGTGGGTCAGATAGTATGACTTGGAGGTTCAGTACACACATAAAAAAGATGACATTCGTACTCTAGTGTCTGAATATTTGTCGGAAATGGCAATTCTCAGTAAGGAGGAATTAGAAATTCTTGGTCGGCCAATTGATGTGCTTTCACTTAGGCGGTTGGCACTGAGGTTGAGAAGTTATGTGCTGATAATACGAGATTTCACCTTTTCAAGGCTTCACATTCTGCTCAGGGTGAGGGATTGTGGCATTTTAGTGTAGATGCTTTGTGGTAAAATTTAATGAAGAGGAACCTGAGGGTTTTTCCCTCATTTTGAATGAAAAACCAAGCTTCATTATTGGCCTATGGATAAATAGATATTTTTGGCGCACAATTATTTTATGGGGAGAGTGCAGGAAGTATTTACTGCATTAGACACAGCACAGTCTGAGGACAATGAAGTTGTCAAATGTGCATTGCTTAATGCATATCAGTAAATTCCAGAAGCATATCGGCAACAGTTTTGCAAATGCCGGAGAACCAACAAATGACACATTTCTCGAGTTCTTCCCACAAAAGCAGCTTCTGTGTTGAATGTGGGTCGAGAGCGAATTGTCCATCTGAGAGTATGGAGAATTATTAGAATTGTTCATTCTCCAGTAGGTGAAATAAAGTATCCCTGTTAGTGTGCGGTTTTATATAGATGGTCATGGGTTCTGTACCTTAGCTGCAGTGGGGCCTGCGGCTGATTATTTCTCTCTCATTAATACTGATAAATTTCACAGGACATGTGTGCCATTATTTCAGTCCTCTCATCCCAAGTCTGTCAATAACCCATCTTCAAGTTTACGTAAGGAGCAAGCTACCAAGACTGCACTGTTAGATGTCTTGGGGATCTCTTCACGACCTACCTCGTCAGTAGCAGGTGAGAACACTGTACTAGAGAGAAGTAAAGCTCATGTTTCTGGTAAGAGGAATAGTGTATTTTGCTGTTATTATAACAATAAAACCTGGTCATGTCATAGCCAACTGTAGAAAATTGACCATTAAATACAATTACTCTGGCCAAAGCAGAACTGTTCTCCCTGTCAGTGTTGTCCCTAATATACAATGGATTTATTTTTCCCCAATGTCTCTGATAAACATGATTCAGTCCACACACATTCAGGACTTGCCTCTCCTAACGTACAGTAACACTTTCATTTAGACTATTTTGTTCACAAGGTCACCTGCCCAGGAAGGTCCACGGCAAGGATAGCGCGACTCACTGCTCGGGCAATAGAGGATATCTCGGACAAGAAAATAATTGAAAATAAAAACAACAAAACAAAATTCGAGGTCTTACCCATAGCCAAATTCAAGCCTGGGTCATTGATGATCGACGACGGAGATTGGGTACTCTAAACAAGGCAGATTGCTCGGCCTCATCATCTCTCGGACGGGCATCATTTTCCACGTGAAGGACAGACTAAAGAAAGCCAAAGTTGCCGTATTTGACAACTCGCTCTCATCTAGTGTTGATTTAACTTTGAATAATTATGTAAACCCTATAGAACCTAAGCCTAAAAAAAAAAAAAAAATCCCTCCTCCCTCGCTCTTCCTTCCATAACTTCCCTCTATCTCACTAATATAAAGGGTAAAGAAAGGAAAGTAAAGATGAATAGAAAATAAAAAAGGGTAAGGAGAAATAGTAAGAAATAAAAAATCAAATAAAGGAAATAAACCTCACACTGTTACTATCTATTTATCTATCTATCTATCTATCTATCTTTCTATCTATCTATCTATCTGTCTACCTGTATATCTATCTGTCTGTTTGTCTGTCTGTTAATTATCTTTCAACTTATTTTGTAATTTTAATTCTATTTGCTTATCTCTATCTGTACATCACCGTTTGTTAATTTTGTTTCAGTATTTACAAATTTAACTTTAATAGTCATAATAATCTTGTTATATTTGATTTACTGACATTAATTTTACAGTAATAATTATCATAGTTTTTGGATGGTACCTCATATGCCCAAATGAAGCGGACTACAGCTAAGTGATGTCACTGCGTGGAGTGGTCTGGTTTTCAGTAAGAAATTAACTGTATTCTTTTGATTTTCCCTTTTATATTGGTAATATCACCATACAGTATCACCAGTGTTGGTTAAACATGGATATAAAGGTCATTATAATTGGGCAGTGCCAAGTGATCGATTCTTTTAGCAATGGTTGATATTATACCTATAATAAACTTACCAATAACTTCGAATTAATTTATTTAATTGCCAGATGCTACGAGATGTGTCGAGAGCATTTTGTCCGCTACTGTACATAAGTATTAGGCTTGACACAGGGTATCTCAAAAAAAAAAAAAAAATCTAATCACTTGATGTGCCATATTTCTAAGTTAAAAGGTCACAGTTCGATAGCCCATCACAGTAATTACTGATTCTGGAATTTTGCATTTTCAACAAATGTTAAATGAATATGATCACTAAGAACTAGTATCACAACCCTATTTGTTTCCGCCCAAACTTGCTTAAAAAGACTCAGAGCTGGATAAAAGTGATATTGCTGGTGCTAGCTTTATAGTAGAGCGGATAATGAAAAAATCGTGCAAATGGTGATACAAGCATGAAATCTGGCATGATCATACCCTAGGGGCTACTTGTCAAATCTGCCTGATTGGCCATTTGGAAATCAAAGATTGCGGCTATTTTTTAAGATGGTTGTCAAATTGACCTTCGAAAGATGATTAGTTTTATAGAAATTGATGTGGTTGGTCAATCTAAATGATCTTAGTGTCGATATGTATGTTTTCAAGCATGCTCATATGATTTTTTTTCTATTTCTGATACTCTCAGTTATATATTTGTCTTATTTATGACTGGTTTTATGTACTGGTTTTATGTTTTTTCCAACTAGGTGAGGGTAGCATGCAGAGCGTCTCTGCATGTGAGGGAGTGATTGTCGGGCACTACCAGGGCACGCTGGTGACATTACTGCTGTGCAACCAAGCATGGGGTTCAGTGTCAGCTCAGAAAGGGCATATTATACTGCAACAGCTTAGTGTCCCAAATACTGCTAAACCAACCCCAAATCAGTTAAGCAGCCGCACCTGAATTGACAGGATGTGCCAGCGCGGGAGAGCCGAGCCAAGGATAACGGGCTTTTAGTTATCTGGATGGTGTACAGATCGCACGGGACTAATGACACTGGATGAACGATAGGACTAGGTGTAGGGCAAAAGGCATGAAACTAGTTGTATCCCATACAAGAAAGTGGTCATCAGGGTGGTAAAATAATATACCCTCTGCCCTGAAGATCAAAAATAGTTATGGACATAAAATCTACCAACAAATCATTCCTCACTGACTGGGCAAAGGTCTTGTCTTTGTCAACAGGAGAAGAAGGAAGATCTTAAGTCTCCACATGCAAATCCTGCCAAAAAAGGAGATGACGGATACAAGAGCTTGGCAAGGAATATTCCTCTATTTCATTTAATCAATGCACTGCCAATCAAGTTTGACCCTGCAAGACTTGTTGAAGATGATGGGATAGAGGAGACCTTGAGGAGAAACAAGGCACAGTATCATGAGAGTTGCAGACTTCTGTTCAACAACACAAAGTTGAATAGAGCTCAGAAAAGGCGAACCACTGCAGTTGCTAGAGAGGAGAACAGCAGTAGCAAGATACCATGAATGGTCAGAGACCCCAAAGCAACAGAATGCTTTCTATGTGAGGAAGAAACTTCGGGAGATAACATAAGACATGCAATGACTTTATAAAAGATTGAATGATTGTGCGAAGACACTTAGCGATGGAAAACTCCTTGCCAAACTAAGTGCAGGAGATGTTGTGGCACAAGAACTGAAGTATCACCGTCGCTGCCTGGCAGACCTGTACAACCGAGAAAGAACACACCGAAATTCTTATGAGCAAGAAGAAGCACAAGAGCTTCATCAGAACAAGGACACATACCCAACTGCTTTCTCTGAACTGGCTACTTACATCACTCAGATGAAAGCTTCTAGTAAAGGTACTGAACCACCCATTTTCAGACTTGCTGTCCTGGTCACACTCTACAGACAGAGACTTGAGCAGCTGGGTGTTGGATCGCCCGATGTTCATGCTACTCGACTGAAGGACCAGCTGCTTTTTCACATCCCCCAACTGCAAGCTCATCACCAAGGAAGAGATATCCTACTGGCCTTTGAGAAGGATGTTGGCTCAATCCTGGCACAAGCAAGCAAATACGATGACGCGATCCATCTGGCCAAGGCTGCTGGGATAATACGACGGGACATGCTTAAGCACAAGTCACACTTCAGCAGTATATTTCATGAAGGATGCATTGAACAGGCTGTTCCACCATCACTGCTTCAATTTGTATGCATGATCGAACATGGTGCAGATATCAAATCCCAACTCCAGCATGGCGCATCGAAGTCTGACCTTGCTATGTCACAGCTCTTATAGTACAACTGCTTTGCCAACTAAAAGGTAGGAACACAAATCCACAGACACGCCAAGGACCATGAGACACCTTTTGCTATCTACGTCGGCATGTCTGTGTTTGCTAAGACAAGAAAGAGGCAGCTCATCCACCTGCTGCATGAAAATGGGGTCAGCATTTCATGCTGTCATAAGTAAGCAGACACACGAATATTTGTGCATGCTAAGGATGCAGCAATGGAAGGCAGCAAGTCCCTCATCATCAACGCCAATGACACTGACGTGGTCGTCATAGCAGTATCTGTACTGCCATCTCTATAGGAGCTTGGTCTTGATAACATGTGGATTGCCTTTGGCCAAGGAGCCAGTCATCGATGATGTAGTTTCTGCGATAGGGCCTAAGAAAGCTAGTGGGATCCTATACTTTCATGCTTTCACTTGCTGTGACGTTGTGTCTGGCTTCCGTGGGAAAGGAAAGAGATCTGCATGGCAGACATGGAATGTCTGTGATGAAGTTTCAGAAACATTCACCAAACTCAGCCAATGTCCAAAAACAGTTGCTGATGTTGACCTGCAGAAGCTGGAAAGATTTGTTGTTTTCATGTACGACAGATCTAGTACAGACACTGGTGTAGATAAGGGAAGACTAAATTTCTTTTCCCGCAAGCAGAGTCCATATGACTCCATTCCACCAACCCAGGCAGCCCTCAAGGAACATGCAAAGCGGGCTGCCTACCAGGCTGGTATCATCTGGGGCCAAGCAACAATCTCCAATCCAGAAACCAGCAGTCCTGTCAACTGGGGATGGACGCAGAAGGGAGAGGCATGGCAGATACGTTGGACAACTCTTCCCCCCGATTGCGACATGCTGTCAGGTTTGACCAAATGTTCCTGTAAGAAAAACTGCAACCAGAGATGCAAATGCTTTCGCTCAGGACTTTCCTGTACAGCACTTTGCAGCTGCATATGTGAACAGCAGTAAATGCACAAAGATGTACTGTCAGGAGAAGTCACAAGAACCAGTGCTAATAGTGAGTACCTTTTTTTTTAGTAAGTTCTTTTTAGTTATTTTTGTATTAGAAGTTTTATTTTATGTGGATAAAAATGTTACGATCGACTTAAAACTATAAAAAATCATCTGAGCATGCTTGAAAACATACATATCGACACCAACGTCACTCAGATTGACCAACTACATCAATTTCTATAAGAAAAATCACCTTTTGAAGGTCAATATGGCGGCCATCTTGAAAAATGGCCGCCATCTTGGATTTTTAAATAGCCAATCTGGCAGACTTGACTAGTAACCATTAGAGAATTACCATGCCAAATTTGGTGTTTGTATCACCATTTGCATGATTCTCTTGAAAATTGCATTGAGCTGCCCCACTCTTAAGTAGGGTAGACTTCATAGAATTCTCTTTATTCATAATGTTGTTTTATATATATATATATATATATATATATATATATATATATATATATATATATATATATATATATATATATATATATATATATATATATATATATATATATATATATATATATATATATATATATATATGTATATATATATATATATATATATATATATATATATATATATATATATATATAAATAAATATATATATATTTTTTTTTTTACGGGGATTTTCCCACCCGGGCACAGGTCACTGACCCACATCGGGGCCTGGGGGGCGAAAATGTTCTATTAAAAATAATAATAATAATAATAATAATAATAATCATAATAATAATAATAATAATAATAATAATAATAATGATATTATTATTATTTCATGGTAAATAATTTTTTTAATACAAAATACAAAATTAAAATAAGATAATAAATTAATAATGATAATAGTAATAATAACACCAACAGCACTGTAATAATAATAATAATAAAAAAAATAAATAAAAAAAAATCAGAAGTAAGAAACAGTATATGTATGTTGTGTTGTCAATAGTAAGCGAAACAATTGAGACCCTGCAATTGTGTGTAAATTAGGGCCAATTGCAAGAACGGTTATGGGGTGTACGACGCCATTTACGATGACCTTCTTGCCCTGGTCTTTTTCAGCAATATCGCCTTTAACACATGGAATTCTGCACTTTTCGAAGCTTTGGAGGAGTCTCGAAACGAGTTTCCTGGTGGGAATTATTAGCTAGTGCTGTACTCAAAATATAGAAACTTCGAGATCTCTCCAGAGCTTCAAAAGGGTGGTATTCCTGAAACAAGATCAGGGCAAGAAGGTAATCGTAAATGGCGTCGTACACCCAACGACTGTTCTTGCAATTGGCCCTTAGACAGAAGGTCACATCAGCAACCTGGGACTTGGTCATAATTTTCGTGATGCCATATGGCAGCAGGGTCTACCATTAGACAATATATTATGCTTCCAATATCTTACCAGGCGGTAGTACCTCCTACACACACACACACACAATTGGTAGCTACCTACTACCTACTACCCAAATACTCTACGCATAGGTAAATCTACCTTATTCACATATATTTAAAAATAAAAGGTATAGATCATAACATAAATGCACTTTCTACCTAATTGAGAGATCAGTTTAAGCACCACTTGCTCCCACTTAACATTCCCTAGGAAAGTATTCACAAATCTTAGGCCATGTGGTGTCACCAAGAGGGAGGAGAGGAGAGAGAAGGCCGGATGAGAGGAGAGAATGGCAGAGGAGAGGAGAGAGAAGGTGCGGAGGAGAGGAGAGAGATAGGCAGACCTCCACCATCAACAAAGTGAAGGCCAAAACAAGGGAAGAGGAGAGGCAGAGACCTCTTCCCTCCAGTAATAGGGTGTGTCATACGGAGGCGAATTTTTTTTTTTGAGTTTGAAAAATCGGCCCATGGTATTAATGATGTAGTTCTATGTGCAGAATCATGTGATATCTTCAAATTTGAAAAGTTTTCATTTTTTGCTAGGTAAATTTTAACTTGAAATCTTATGAAAATTCAGTATTCCCACCCTTTTACCAACACCACTAAATAGCTTATTTATAGTAAAGTAAATGTATCAGGTTAATTTATTAGGATGAAAATGATCCAGAATAGTGAAACGAATGATCTTGACACATTTATTAAATTTAATATTCCTTTAGAAAACAAAATCATCAAATACAAAAACCGGTTTTACTACTACGACCCGGTGTTGCTGCACACCATAGAGAACATGTCTTTGCTTTGCGTTTCTACTCATCACCCCCTGCTGACCACCTGAGCTTTGATGTAGCTTTCTCTCCTTCCCTGGTTGTACACGTGACTGCTGGCCTCGGCCACTTGCTGCACACAACGCTCTATACTCTGGGTGTGTGAGGCCAGGCAGGAATAGTTACGCATGGGTAAATGTCCAGAAAGCTCTGACTTGGAACATTGGTGAGGCTGCAGGTAAGAGGGGCTCACTGCCAGCCTGGATGTTATCCAGGATCTATGAGATCAGTGAGGGTCTGGCACCTAGATTGACTTCAGGAGTCTTCTCTGACCCCTGGAAGGAATCGTCACCAACTGATCTGTCAGTGCCCAGATCCTCTCATAAGTCCTAGCATCCAAGACCTTTTGACTGCCACTCTTCTCTCCTCCTCATCCTTACTGCAGAGCATTGTCTGCAGAACTGCCTCGGGATGAGCATACCAGGAAGATCTCACAGTCTGCTCCACAATCTGAACAACCTTCCTTGGCTGACTCCTCAGGAGCTCAAGCTGGAAGAGAACATGCCTCGGACCTTCGGAGAACGATGACTTGACCTTGGTGTTGAACCAATTTGGCAAGTAAACACTCACGATGAATTGGACAATAAGTCTCAGGTTGTGAAGCTGGTTCCCTTTCAGTTTATGATGAGCGACCCAAATTTTGCAGAACCTGAGAGCCGTTGTGAGCCACCTAGAATGTGAGACTGGACCTATCTGCAGGTAAGCAAGTCTATCAGGCATGACCCCAGTTTTGATGGCACTGCAAATCATGTAACCATAGTACTGGTCAGTACTCAGGTCGTCAATGACAGTATGTGCAAGCTCAACGAGTGGAGGGCCAACTGTGATTTTTTCAAAGCTCGGATTTATTTCTAACTCAGTGGCAGAGTCCAGCATCTTGCCAAGAGGACCAGACCATCTGTTGTTTGAAAGAGTCTTGCCATCCAGCTCCTGGATCAGATGTCTGAGTGGCAACTCGTTGGTGTGGAGGTCACAAACAATCCAGACCAGCTTCCTCCCAATCTTCCGCTCTATCCACTGTATGACCCCCCCTGCCAAATGTTCGTGTTGGTGCTGTCCCTCCAATGGCCTGCAGGGTCTGGTCTACGTTCCTCTCTGAGCCAGTTCACAATGTTATCTGCCAGCTGGTTTCCTGATGTCATCTTTCTCTGGAGTGAAATGCCACAAATACTTCCCTCCTGGTTCACTGCAGCAGGAGTAGTGTTCCTCCTTCACCATGGCAGGGAACAACTTGTCAGAATCTCCAACTTTCATGAACACTTTAGTGTCATCCCTTCTCCCATCAAAGAACAAACAATTGATTCCATTTTCTCTTATCCCCTTATCAAACTCCTCTTCTAGGTTACTGACAAGTTTCTCCTGAGCTCTCCTTACTTTGTTATGATCTATCACCAGGTGAACATCATCAGGTGTTATCAAACCACCGTCAATCCAGGCAGCTGTTGCTGTCTCTGCAGTTTCTCTGAGACCAGTGTGGTGTCGCATGCTGGCCAGAGCTATGCTCGGGATATCTTTCCTATTTCGAATGTTATGCCTGGAAGGTTTGGGATCATTATTTTCTGGGTTAGGGACAAAGTCACCATTCTCCTGGTCAGCACTCGGATCAGCCATGGGGAAGTCATTAAACTCTGAATCAGCTTCACTCCAATCATCGGCCATTTTTACCTCACCCTGGGCCTGCTCAAGTCTCTTTTCCTCGGCAACTCTTCTCCTCTTCTGTCTCTCTGTGGCAGCCTCCTGTCTCTTGGACTCCGGAATATCTTGGCTAGAAATCATGAGAGCCCCTATACTGCCAGTCTTCTCTCTCTGTGCTTTGACAAATGCCAGTTCGATCACAGGAATCTTCAGTTCACGCTTGCAAATACAGGAGATGTGGGCCTCGGATTTACAGTCACGATCGCATCCAAACTCAGGACAGAGAACAATTGGGCACTTGCAAGTAATTATGTCAAATAACTGGTCCAGTTGCTTGGCAAAGCTGTCCTTAACTGCAAGTTTTCCTCTTCCAAGAGAGATATCTCTTGCCTTTTCCCAACTGGCTAGCAGTCTCTCACTAATCTTCTTCTGACTTGTTATGACTGGAGGCTTGAACTGAGCGTTAGCCAGAGTGTACTGTGCCAAGACAGCTTTGGTCATATCACTGGCAATGTCTTTGTTTGTGTAAGTTCTTTGGTTCTTTTCACTGATTTGCCTGATTAAAACACCGTATCTCAAAGCATCTCTCAATGTAGGCAACTCCGACTTCAGGAGCTCTCTCTCAGACCCAAGATAGTGACTGAGATGGCTGGATTTTTGGTTCCTCGTCCTGACACAAGCAGCCATCGCAAATATTATCAACTTATAAATGCATCAGAATCTGAAACAGAAAAAAATATTGTTAGTTGGGTTGTTAAAGAATGAAGTCAGAAAGCAATGTTCACTTTTTAATTGTAATGCACTAATGCAGCTGTACGTTAGATTTTCGATAAATTTCACGCTAAAATTTACCTAGCAAAAGGTTGCAAAATATTGAAACTGAAATTATTTTCTGTTTATATACACTAAAATCTACCAAAAAAGTGATGGGCCATTAGTTTTAGCTGATCTTCCCTCCTATGACACACCCTACTCCAGTAAGGCTTGTATAAGACAGTGGTCTGGGATGAAAGGGATGGGCCAACCCAGCCACCTCAGTAAGCTCTGACCACCTGCGCATGTGCAGAAGAACGTCATTTAATTCACAAAGCATATCTATACTACAACACAAGGTTTGATTTAAGGTTATAATGTGAAAAGGATAAGAATATTTATGGGAACACAATGGTAATTAAAATATGAGTTAAAATAATGTTATAACACTGGGATCATAAGAAACAATTAGGTACCTGGTATCTCAAACGCACGGCCTGAAGAAATGCGGGGATGAATTTCGCAATAGTAGTCACACCGTTTCCGGCTGGATGGGTCAGGACACACCCAGCTAATATGATGTAATCCTTTGCCACTACGTGGTTTGAAGGCCTCCATCTTCACAGCAACAAGGGATACTTAAACTCAGCCCACCCCATGTTCAAGGTAGGTGACATGGGCGTGCCAAAACTAACCCTAGGGGAGGTTAACCAACAGGCTGACTGCAGATCCAGCTTGGAGACATAGTGAGGGGGTCCCAGGTCGTCGATAATATCGTATAATCTGGGAAGAGGAAATGAATCTGGCACGGTGACACTATTTACCTTCCAGTAGTCGACTTAGGGACCAAGACCACTGGCGAATCCCAAGGTCTCAAGCTCAGATGGACCAGGCCCTGCTCTTGCAATCGTTTTACCTCCACTTGCAGGAATTCTCTCTGCTCAGCATTCAGGCGATTAGGGGCTTGCCTTGGATAAGGTTCTCGGGCGTTGCAGTAAGGAGAAGAGATGAGGTGTAACTCCAAAGATGTCCTGATGCTCCTGTAGAAGACAAGTAATATCAGTCGCCTGGATGGCAGGCAAGTGTAGAACTTTATCACGGGGATCCATTGAGATCTCACTATCAGGCAATTTGGGTCGATTCCTATATTATCTTTACTAATCACACTCAACTCATCACTATCCCTAGCATAGTATTTCTTCAAGGTTTACATGAACATGATGCCTATTCTTGTGCCTCTCTGGGGTTTCAATGACATAATTAACTTTCCCAACACGCAATCTTACACGATAAAGACCAGAGAACTGGGCATGAAGAGGTTGCTTTGGCAAAGGTAGCAAGGCTAAGATCTGATCACTTTCCTTAAAAGTTCGAAACTGCACCATATTAATTTCATCAAACTTATTTTTCGTGCTCTCCTGAGCCTTAGCCAAGTGGGCATGAGCAACTTTAACAGCAACCTCTAAGTGCTCCTTAATTTTAAGAACATATCCAGCAAATCCTGCAATTGGAACAGCATCCTTATCACTCAGCCAGCATTCTTTAATGACCTTAAAGAATCCTCTAACCTACTGTAATCTCCGAAATCACCGTCCCTCACTGAAAACAACATTCGAGTCGTGACCCGTCTCTAAGCTAAAGACTTACTGGGTAGAAAGCCGTCGAACGGCACTGACGGAGTCCTGCCGAAACAACCCAGAGGTAAAATTTTACCCCTGATAGTGGCAGGAAGACCAACCTGTGTGAAAGTCATGATCAGGGCCCAAGTAACACTCTTCGTGGTAATATTTTGAAGGTGAATGGACTTGGGATACCGGTTAGCAACATCAATGATGGTAAGCGGGTATTGATGACCTTGTCTAGTCTTGGATAGTGATCCCACACAATCGATGACAACTTTAATGAAAGGTTCTTCTGCGACGGAGATCGGGTGAATAGGAGCTAGTTTGGTGCCAGTCCCAGATTTACCTTTAACCTGGCAAATGTGCCAGATGCTACAGTATGAGCTAACATCTTGTTTCAGCTTTGGTCAGAAAGAAGCGAGAGAGAATCTTAGTATATGTCTTACGTACACCAAGGTAACCGCCTTCACAATCATAAGCGATACTAATGTTCTCATGCCATAAGGGCTTCGGAATGACTATCTGTTGGACAGTCACCCAGGGGTGATCTGCCTGAGCCGGTAAGGGTCTAAATTTACACATGAGCAGGCCAGATTTGGGGTAAAAAAAATAAGGGAAATTATCCAAAACAGATTCACCAATAAGGTGATAGTAGTGACTTTTCAAATCGGAATAATGAGACTGTCCTTGAAATAGTTTACCTCTACTGATGGGAGAATCTCCATCGCTGGTGACATTAGTACTAGAAGTATCGTCCGAACCTGGTAGGGTGAAATTTAACTGGTGTGCAGTCTCATCAAAAAAATTACAAAGAGAATAATCCTCCACAAAGCTCATCGATTAGTTTAGATACATGGTTAAGTGAATTTTCCTCTGTTACATGGGTCTCCGTCACCTTACTGTTCATACTACGATCGCACAAGTAGGAAAAATCTTAGTCTAACTTCAGTGTTATTCTCACAAGTGGATTTGGTGAAGACTACAGGACAAAGTGAAACTCGATCTCCGGCAAGATTGTTACCTGTTAAGACTGAGATACCAGCGACTGGTAACTGTCGACTAATGATAAGATCACATAATCAGAGACAAATGAACATTATGGTAAACCTTACACAAGGGATATCTATCTGTTCCAGGTAAACCTGATAAAATCACAGTCTCTTTCGTATAGGAATCAAAGATGGGAAGGGCACTCTTCAGTATGCAAGATGAATCAAAACTGGAGTCTCGTAAAACAGTAACAGGAACAGAGGGCTGGTCTAATTCCTTGTGGACTAGGAGACCTTGTGAACAAAATAGTCTAAATGAAAGCGTTGCGGTACGTTAGGAGAGGTAAGTCCTGAATGTGTGTGGACTGAATCATGTTTATCAGTGACATTGGGGAAAAATAAATCCACTGTATATTAGGGATAACACTGACAGGGAGAACAGTTCTGCTTTGGCCAGAGTAATTGTATTTAATGGTAAATTTTCTACAGTTGGCTATGACATGACCAGGTTTTATTGTTATAATAACAGCAAAAAACACTATTCCTCTTCCCAGAAACATGAGCTTTACTTCTCTCTAGTACAGTGTTCTCACCTGCTACTGACGTGGTAGGTCGTGAAGAGATCCCCAAGACATCTAACAGTGCAGTCCCGGTAGCTTGCTCCTTACGTAAACTTGAAGATGGGTTATTGACAGACTTGGGATGAGAGGACTGGAATAATGGCACACATGTCCTGTGAAATTTATCAGTATTAATGAGAGAGAAATAATCAGCAACAGGCCCCACTGCAGCTAAGGTACAGAACCCATGACCATCTACATAAAACCGCAAACTAACAGGGATACTTTATTTCACCTACTGGAGAATGAACAATTCTAATAATTCTCCATACTCTCAGATGGACAATTCGCTCTCGACCCACATTCAACACAGAAGCTGTTTTTGTGGGAAGAACTCGACAAATGTGTCATTTTTTGGTTTTCCGGCATTTGCAAAACTGTTGCCGATATGCTTCTGGAATTTGCTGATATGCATTAAGCATTGCACATTTGACTACTTCATTGTCCTCAGACTGTGCTGTGTCTAATGCAGTAAATACTTCCTGCACTCTCCCCACAAAATAATTAAGCGCCAAAAATATCTATTTATCCATAGGCCAATAATGAAGCTTGGTTTTTCATTCAAAATGAGGGAAAAACCCTCAGGTTCCTCCTCATTAAATTTTACCACAAAGCATCTACACTGAAATGCCACAGTCCCTCACCATGAGCAGAATGTGAAGCCTGGAAAAGGTGCAATCTCATATTATCAGCACATAACTTCTCAACCTCAGTGCCAACCGCCTAAGTGAAAGCATCATCAATTGGCCTACCAAGAATTTCTAATTCCTCCTTACTGAGAATTGCCATTTCCGACAAATATTCAGACACTAGAGTACGAATGTCATCTTTTTTATGTGTGTACTGAACCTCCAAGTCATACTATCTGACCCACCAAAATTCGTGGTAAATATAAAACAGTAACTGACAAGCTTAGAAATAAACTAACTTGTGAACAAAATATTCTAAACTTGCCAGACTGAGAGAAATGAACCTAGGGAAACACGTGTCTACTGTAATAAATTAAAACCAAAATAGAACGTGTTGCATAAGACTTGAAAGAAACTACACAAACATCTAAGTTTTTATAAAAATTGGTAAGTAAAAATATTTCACCCTCAGACATATGTCCAATTTATCACAACCCTATCTGTCTTTGCCCAAACTTACCCCAAAAGACACAGAGCTGTACCCAAATTATAATGCTAGAGCTAGCTTTAAGTAGGGTAGGCTTCATGAATTTCTCTTTAGGTATTCCGAAATATTCAGTCAAGGCTGAAGAATAAAATTCTGGGTGGAAAAGACCCTCAGAAACACCTAGGTAGATCTACCTTATTTACATATATTTACAAATAAAAGATGCAGGGCATAATATAAATCCACATCCTACCTAATTGGGAATTCAACATAAGCATACAGTAAGCATAAGCATAAGCATAAGCACTACTGACTACCTTTAAGATTAGACCTCTTATAGAAAGGTAAAATTGTTTTGTAGAGCGTTTTACATTGTCTACATGATACATATTCGGGGAAATTTATATTTTTATATTAGTTTGTTTCAAATTTTCCCTATAATTTCTCATATATTTTTTTAGGTGATTTGAAGATTTACAACTTATACAGTTGACGAAATTACAATTGGGACATATACATTGACTGAAAGTCATAAATTGTTTAGCATACGTTTTCATTATTTGTTAAAATTTTAGATATTTTAATTTATTCCCATTTCCTATAGGAACTGAAGATGAATTTGACAAATTATTTTTAATATTATTATTGCTAACATTGTTATTACAAATTAGTTTAGTAATATTATTTAATGAAATAGTTGGAACATTTAAACGATAAAAATCAGATGTGACGTTTTTATCATTATGCTTTAATAGTGGTACGTTTTTTTCCCCATAAATACACTTTCTACAAATAAAGATACGTTTCTTTCTGCAGGTAATACCCATTGCCAGGAACCAGCATTTGAAAAAGACATGATACTAGATTTTTTCTTTTATCTTTTCAATTTAAAATTTACAATTTTCCTAATAAGAAAAAATGGATAATTTACTTATAGATGATAGATTTGTCAGAGATCGAAAGTGATGTGACTATAAATGATACATCTGTTATTTATAATAGAGAAGATTGTTATTTTGAAAATAATAATAGAACGTCGCTTTTCTCCACCATATTATCATTACAACAACAACAATCTTAACTGTCTATATCTTCTCCAATATCTAGAGAAGAATCGCATAATAACGATTTAAATCAAACTTCAAAATTAAACCAAACGACTGAAGTAAATACTCTATCGAAAGAACCACATATAGATAAAGATGTCTCTAATTCTCCAGCGCATAGTTTATATGAAGAATCTTTTAAATTGAATAATACAAGTAAATTATCAGAATACGTAGACTTATGCTAAAAAATTATAAAAATAAATATTGTAGAGATGGTCATCTCCAGAGGATGATGATGTTGTGTATTTTATTAACCATACTATAGGTGGAAATACTATAGATAATATGAACGATAAAGAAATAAAAGATTCATTGAAATTAATTTCTTAAATTCAAAATATAATGTGTGATCAATCAGATGGTGATCAAATCTATAGTGTTGTAAATGCATTATTTATAAAATTGATTGGTATTACCAGAACCAAATTTCCCCAACACGAAGATTTCATAAATATATTTAATTTAAATCTAAATAAGACACTAACACGTATTAAAAGAACAAGAAATAATCAGATTAACAAACTCATCCTACTGTCATCTTTAAATGATAGTAATGTAACAAAGGTACCAAGTATGACGTCTATTGCATCCAAAGGGTTAACATTTTCGTTTTTAACTATAATATTTTTTATCGTATTAAATTATTTTAATAAAAACGGGTCATCTACCCCTTCCACTTTAAATAACAATGTAATAGATGCCTTCGATTATTTTATAAAGATAAAAAAAATTGAATTGTTTGAAGGAAATACTGAAAAAAGTACCTTTAATAACAAAAGGAAAAATAAAGAAGAAGAAGAAGAAGAAGAAGAAGAAGAAGAAGAAGAAGAGAAATTATACTCACTGCTTTGGTTGAAAAGTTTCATACAACACAAAGCTTGCACCAACACAGACAGACAGTATGTTCCACAGAACCTCACCAGCTACGATCAATACCATTAGTATACTCAGTGTAAGGTATTCTTACTAATATCTATATAAATTTTCCCATGTTTATTTTTTCTAAGCCAGCCTTATCCAAGCCCAGGTGCTGGCCCATAACTCAGCCTGGCCTTATTACACTTCGGCTGGTGGTTTATAAGTATAAATAAACCAAGTTATTCAATCAGCATGAATAACTCCAAATTTAATAATATAATGAATTAAATTTAGAGGATTCTTCATATGTATTGTCATAATCCTATAAATTAGTGTAGTGTATACTTCATTTCTTAAGTAAGTTAATGGCTTACGACATACTCTTATTGGAAGCATAATATTGACAAAATTACCACTTGGTAGGATATAAGCAACCTCCGGATAAGATAATGAATTCCAAAACTACTCTTATTATCAATATCAATATCCTTTCCTTCTTCATTTCTTTTTACCCAAGAGATTGGATGATATATAAATTTCCTATCTTCAGAAAAGAAAAAATAGTTTTGTAGAAATATATGAACCATACCATGATTTTTATTATGGGTGGATGATGTGTGTACTGCAACTGAATAGGGAATAAATAAATTATCACCGTCCTCATTCTCCTTTAATTATTTGCTCCTTTGTAAAGTTAATAAATACAACATTATATTTTTAGGATTGAGTATGTATAAAAAAATTATTTTTGACCATATAAATAAACAAATACCAAAAAATATTATATAATAAAATAAATTATAGACAGTGATTGCAATATTTATAATCATTTTTAGATATAAATAATATAAGGATGGTTAATAGTTTTAGACCTAAATTAGAAGGGAGTATCTTATACCAGTTACTCAAATGTATAGAAATAAATAAACTAGATAGAGAATCCACTATTCAATCTTGGAGATTACGAAATGATTGGCTGAAGATAAGGATATGTGGTATTATATAAAGTTTGGGAATTCAGAGCCTATTATGTGTATTATTAAACCAGTTACATATGACTGGAAAAAGACTGAGATGATGCGTCGACCTGGTGTATTAACCATTTCATTCCATGGTGTATATCATGTAATGCTCCCAAGGCATTTTGTGCCTGTTATAGCAATCCTTATTCATTATTGTGTCAGTGTATAATTTGTCACCAAAGAAATTGAAAACTAACTTTATTTTTGGATTACAGTAGATAATGTACTTCCAAGGTCTTTAATATAGCTTATTAATTTTATTGTCCAACTTGTACACGGTAATTGAATACACCAAGTGGTGGTATTTGGCAATCTTACACAGATGGGGACTGTATATACACTGCAGTGATCCTCCTTTACTCTCAACAGCCAATCTGTTCTACGTGCAGGACCACAGCAACCTCCATGCAAATTTGTTCCTATAATTATGACAGAAGAAGTGATGGGGTTGGTCAACATTAAGCAGGAACAAAATGAGATGGAAGAACCAATGGAACAAATGCCAATTGAGGCACCCAAACCAATTAAGATGGTGACCATTAATAACGAACCAATTGGGATGGTGATCATTATTAACGAACCAAGTGAGGTAGTGACCATTGATGACGAACCAATTGAGGTGGTGACCATTAATGACGAAGCCATTGAGATAAAAACAATTGGATGTAATATGAAATCACTCTGGGAGTGTATAGGGAGTAAGGGGGAATTTATATTGATATGTTTTACACCATAGTGATGTGAGAAGTGATCCTCCTATACTTTACTCAACGGCCAATCAGTGCAGTGCTACGTGCACGACTGCAGCAACCCCCCACCCCTCCTCACTATAAATGGTGGAAGAACAAACGGAACTAATGACCCCCCGCCAGACAAAGCCTCTCATAACACCACAACTCTCCAAAACCAAATCAAACATACCCAACCTCTATACCAGCCACTGTCAACAATATCGACCTAACTCAAGACTGAAACCAAACAACCTATATCTCACTCTCATCTCCGTTCACAATTTGACAAAGCTCAAATCTGTCCCCTGCTATTACTAAATAACTCTCCTACGATACACTCATCCTTCCTTACTACGAATACTTTGACATTTCAAGCTCAAAGATTCAAAACTCTTCCTCCAACTCTCTCCATTTCTCTCTGACATAGCTGAAAGACCCACAACTCTCAGAAACAAATCAAAACATACCCAACGTCTGTGACATCCAATTCTGAATAAAATCGACCTAACTCAAGACTGAAACCATTCAGCCTATATCTCATTCTCGTCTCCGTTCATAATTTGACAAAAAAGCTCAAATCTGTCTGCTGCTATTACTAAAAACTCTCCTACGATACGCTCATCCTTCCTTACTATGAATACTTTGACATTTCAAGCTCAAAAATTCAAAACCCTTCCTCCAACTCGCTCTGTTCCTCTTTGACATAGCTCAAAGACTTTACCTTCTTCTTTCTCCAAACAACCCTACGACTAGCAAAATTTCCATGTTTTCACCTTCTCTGTTAATTTGTTCGTGTGTGGCCTGTGCGTCCGTCCACCTGCGCTTCTCGGCTTGCACCGCCGCCGTGGCGGGGCGGTTCTTCCTCCGCTTTGCCAACACTGCCTAGGCTAGACGACAACCAGAGCACCCGCGTTGGCCCTCCTGCTTGCCCGGACCTGCTCCCGCCCTCCCTCTGCCTCGTCCTGATTGTGATTGTTGCACCCTCAGGGCATTTTGCCTACCCCCTCACGCAAGCGGTGTTTAGCCACTGCACCTGTTCTCTCCTTCTAAAATTCACTTCCATCCTCCCTTTATTCTTCCTCTGAACCTCCTTCCCCCCTGTCACTAGCATTTTTCTAGTTCTAGTTCTCAGAACTAATGCCAATTGAGGCACACAAACCAATTGAGATTGTGACAATTAATGAAGAACCAAGTGAGGTGGTAACAATAGTTGACGAACCCATTGAGGTGGTGACAATTGATGACAAACCCATTGAGGTGGTGACATCCTTGATGTCGAACCCATTGAGATAAAACGAATTGGATGGAATACACTGTGGGAGTGTATAGGGAGTATATGGAAATTAAATATTGATATGTATGTGAGAAGTGAATATGGGGGTGTGTATTGTGAAACAATCATAAAAACTATTTCAGATGATAGGAATTCGGTCTACGTTGATGGAAGAGACAACAGAAAATAAATTCAACCTTGATGTTACAGCCATGATTGCTTATGTGTCTGCAGTAACAAATGGTCGAGCAAATTTTGCTTTTAAGGAAAAATTTCTGGCTGACCAAGCAGAGTGTGAAAGACAGAATCCAGTTAAAGAAACGCTTAATGATTACTTTAAAGGTCAGTAAGTTTAATATTCCCGTAGCTAATGAACTTACACATCACTTGTACATACTAATAATTCATTATTTTTGAATGAAAGGTAAAGAACTAATAGCATGTCGAGAGGCTGCCGTATGTTTCTTAGATAATATTATGAAGACCATTGGAGGAAAAAGCGAGAAGGTTCGAGCTGAGGAGTTGGTTTCAAAACTAAGAATTGTTGAAGGAGAAGATTATTTAAAGGTAAAACTATTTATATATTAATGAATTGAAATATTAATACATTTAAATATAAACTAAATTAATGGTTTTGATGGTATATTCTTTCCCCAGGATAAGGTGAAACTTGGAAGAAAAATGCTTGTACTCTGTAGGATTATTTTTGGTACTGGTTAAGTTAACAGAGTCCGTAACATTACATCAAATAGAGGATTTGTCAGATCTGCTGAGCATCAGGTATGTTGTTGCCTGTTACCCTTAATATAATACTTTCGGTGTTTATTCTTAATACTTCCGGTAACACCCAATGGACTCCGGTGTTTATCCTTAATACTTCCGGTAACACCCCATGGATTGATTGGGGGAAGTGAGAATTTAGTGTGTTATTTGGTGTGTGAGTGAGTGAACTGATACACACAGCTTACCTATCTACAAACCCACTCACCCATAACCCCACCCTAGTTGTCCGCTCATCCGCTCAGTCACACGCTCGCTTGTTCACTCACGTTCACTTTCGCTCGCTCGCCACCCCACTCTCTCCAGCTAGCCCACTTTAGCCAGCTAACCCGCTGCTTACTTATCAGGAAATGCAATGAGAGAATAATAAATTAATGAAATAAGTGTGTGAATTACTTCTTAAAACTTACTTCATGTACTCATAGATAATTTTTTTCCTCAGGACGTAAAGATAGCTGTCCTATATCACAAACCCAGAGCGCTAACAGAGGAAAAGGAATCTACTGCTGTGCCACTATAGGAACTGTGGTGCATGTATTATATGTTGTGATTTCAGAAACAGCTTCGAAGAGAGCAAGATACTTCTCCAGATACTGCCAAACGGTGTCTAGACACTGTCAGGTTGTGTATAGGAACTAATTTATAATTTGTATTTTTATTAAAAATTTTATTTTATATGAATTATTATATGGTACCATAAGCTAAGGTACTCCGTTGTTTCCATTTTCCCGTGTGATTTTATCAAGATTTATCTTATCCACGTTTTCATTGTGGATTTACATGAAATATATATATATATATATATGTATATATATATATATATATATATATATATATATATATATATATATATATATATATATATATATATATATATATATATATATATATATATATATATATATATATATATATATATGTAAGTAAATCACTATAGGTCTGATTGGCTCACTCCCTTCCGTTTCATGGATGTACTGGGGGTAAAGTGAAGCCAGCTGAGTGATACAGGGCTGCACACTGGGGCCAAGATTCAGTGGAGTTTAGAGGTACACTTTCCAGGGTGGAGAAAGGCTGATTTGGGCCTTAAACTACGGGTGCCGGTTGGTTGTGCCTTAAACGACTACGGAGTGCAGGTGGAATCTGTGTGTGTGTTAGGTTAGGAAGCATTGTTCACGGGTATTGGTGGACTCCGTAACTTCTTAATAATAGTGACAACATTTGTGTGTGTAGTTAATACTATTTTTTCAGTTATTAATGTATGCTGTGTGCGTTTAATATTTCTTTATAATCTCAATCTCCGGTATAACCTTTATTCCCCAGAGTAGTGTTTAAGTTAGGAGGTGTGTATCTGTTGGGGTAATATAATTTTGTTGAGCCCCCTGAAGGCCTATTCAGGGTGGAGTTAATAAGCTCTGATTTTTATACCATTTTCTCAGTGCTGGATATAATTTTGGTGAGTGCCCTTAAGGCCTATTCATTGTAGAGTTATTAATTTCTTATTTTTTTAATACCATTTTCTCAGTGATTGATATTTTGTTGAAAGCCCTTAAGGCCTGGTTCATGTGTGCAAGCAACATTTCTTAATACTTTAAACAAATTATCCTCTAATGAGGCATTGCCTGAGGCTCTAATAATTTCAACATGTATAACTTTTATTCCCCAGAGTAGTATTTTAAGTTCAGGTTAAGAAGTGTGATATCGGTGTACCATTATTTGATTGTGTTTGTAGTGTTGGAGGGAATATAAGTGTAAATTTTGAAGGGTGTCTCATTCATCCCAGTGACGGACGCTATCCTTCCACGGGTCACGGACAATTCATTTTGTTTAGTAAAGTTAAGTGCTCTTGTTCTGGTTCGGGATTTCTCACTAAGAGGCGCTTCCACTGCAATTACCATCTAATAATAATCTTTAATAAACCCCAAGTCAAGTGAGAAATTAAAAGTCCAGTAAATTCCGACCGGTTACATATATATATATATATATATATATATATATATATATATATATATATATATATATATATATATATATATATATGTGATATCCAGAAATTTCAGAGTAATTTCAAATGCCCCGCCATGAGTGATACTGAGCGTTCAAGGTCATCTGAGGGGAGGGAGCGCTGCCTGCTCGTAGCGAGAGATTGCGGAACTAGGCCTATATGATATTAAATATGATTTACCGAATTAATAATGATGCGATTCATGAAGTTAAGGGACTATTATTGAATTTGAAATTATTATAGATCGTTTAGCAGTCTGAATAATGTTACGGGTGTCACAAGGAGTTATTAGTTAGGCGGAAAATATATCACGTAGGCCCAAGCTAGCGCCTTGGGGAGACACGACGCTGGCTAGCCCAGTCCCGGAGAGCAGTCACACAGACAAGACGTTCCGCGCGTCCATCAGAAATAGTCACGTGGCCTAGTCACCTGTGCTGCGCTATTGCAGTATAACAAGTAAGTCTCATTCGATCTCAGACAGGGTTAGATAGGGCAGTGATAAAGTAAACTAGAGCTAACAGTGAGTTCATTTCAGGGTTTCCATCAGAACCCACTTGATTGGAGTTGACTGGAGTTGACTGGAGTTGACCGGAGTTGACTGCGAGAGATTGACTGCCGTTGATGATTGAGGGTGGCGATTGTCGCCATTGGACCGATCAGTGTAGGCCTGTCACTGTTTAGCGGGGTAGCAAAGGATCTCTTGAGTGAACGAGTGCTCCCGACAACTAACACGACACGGGACCAGCATCAGCAGTGGGTGATCAGTTCTTACCACTCCGGTGCACAACCCCACATGTCCTGAGCAGCTAGTGAAACCCTCTTGCTAACGGGAAGCTAAAGTTTCTCTCAACTGCACAAGGTCTGATTGGCTCACTCTCTTCCTGCCCATGGACGCACTGGGAGTACACTGAGGCTATCTGAGTATATTAATGGTCACACACTGAGACCGTGAGTCTAGGACTCTAGGAGATACCTAGAGGAACATTTTATCTTCCTTATCACGGGTGTAGTAACACCATTCCTCAGACTGATATTATCTTGACGTGTGTAGTTTAATATTTCTTAAATAATTTTGATAGTAGTGTTTTTTTGAATGTTTGTGCCATTAAGTGGAACCAGAGTGATACTGTGATTTGATTCTTTTAATGCCTCTAATTCTTCATAATTCTGATCTCAGGTATAACCTTGTTCCCCAGAGCAGTGGTTAGGTTAGGTTAGGAAGTGTACACCTGTTGGGGTGCTATAATTTTGTTGAGTGATATTATTTTGCTGAAAGCCCTTAAGGCCTATTCATTGTAGAGTATTTAATTTCTTATTTTTTAGTACCATTTCCTAAGTGAGTGATATTATTTTGTGAAAGCCTTAAGGCCTGTTCATGTGGGCGAGCAACATTTCTTGATACTTCAAATTTATTGTTGCCTGTGTTTCTAATAATTTCTCTGTCATGTATAACTTTTATTCCCCAGAGTAGTGGTTAAAGTTTAAGTTAAGAGGTGCGCATATTGGTGTACCATTATTTGATTGTGTTTGTAGTGTTGGAGGGAATATAAGTGTCTAAATTTTACAGTGTGTCTCATTCATCCCAGTCACAGACGCTATCCTTCCACGGGTCACGGACAGTTCATTTTGTGTAGTAGATTTAAGTGTTCTTGTGCTGGTTCGGGATTTTTCACAAAGGGGCGCTTCCACTGCCTTTACCATCTATTAAATTTTAATAAACCCCAAGTCAAGTGAGAAATTAAAGTCCAGCAAATTCCGACCGGTTACAAATGGTAGCAGAGCGTAGTTTTTAATGTCGTGACTGATAGTACTGTGGTTGGGATAATGAACGCTATCATGTGTTGGTTAGTAATGGTAGGGATTGAACTCGCACTGATGCTCATCCTTGTGCCCGGACTGAGTTGGTTAGGCTTGACAGTAGAGATGTGTATGAGGGGGAAGAGAGACGGCCGTGGGACCTTGGTACAGCTGAGAGAGGAGTTCGGAGACCTAAAGAGGGATTATCAAGCACAGGTAAACAGGTTCAAGTGGGAGTCTCAGGCACACATTCAACGGTTCAGGGAGAAAACAAGGGGTGAATGTCAGGCACACGTCCAGCAGTCAAGGAAGTGTTAGGTCCAAGTGGGAAATATAGGGGTACGTAAGTAGTTCAGAGAGGTTGATCGAGCCCTCCAGCTGAGAGACAAGACGAAGCCGACCGATTGCAGTTTAGGGTGCATGGTAATGAGAAAAGGCAGGTTGTAGGGGGTGAGTTGGAGGAGTTGTGAGTAGGGCAGAGGGGATTGGAGAGATGGTTAGGTCAGAGATGTGCGTTGAGTAGTGGTTGCTGTCATGAGCGGGATTGAGTTGCTGTCATGAGCGGGATTGAGTTGCTGTCATGAGCGGGATTGAGAGTACGGTTGTAATGTCCAGGGCCTCACTAATATGGGCTGGTACATTGTCAGAGGGTTGGTCTGCCGGCATGAGGTTCGGAGACGTGGACTGAGTATTTTTTTGACACTGGTTCCTCTTAGCTCAAGGGCCAGGCAAAAGGAGAGCATGTTTGTTTTGGACTGAGTATTGTTTTGACACTGGTTCCTCTTAGCTCAAGGGCCAGGCAAAAGGAGAGCATGCTTGTTTTGGACTGTGTATTTTTTTTTGACACTGGTTCCTCTTTGTTCAAGGGCCAGGCCAAAGGAGAGCATGTTTGTTTTGGGCTGGTATTAATTTTGACATTGGTTCTCTAGTTAAGGGCCAGGCAAAAGGGGAGCGTGATGTTCTGGTTGGATTGAGTTGGGCTAGGAAGAAATGGAGTTGCTAGCTGCGAGTGGAATAGTACAGAGTTGAAGGTGGGTTTTAAGTTGTTCTCTCAGCACATGAGGGCAGTGCTGTCTTTTTTAGGGGGGTCGAGTGTTAGCGGGAGAGAAAAGGAGAGAAGAGAAGACGGGAATGCTGCATTTAGCAAAAGGGGTGAGGTGCAGTCCTTAGAACAAAATTTTAGGGGGGGTCGTATGCATGTTTTCTCAGCACATGAGGACAGTGCTGTCTTTTTTAGGGGGGTCGATTGTAATATTCAGAAATTTCAGAGTAATTTCAAATGCCCCGCCATGAGTGATACTGAGCGTTCAAGGTCATCTGAGGGGAGGGAGCGCTGCCTGCTCGTAGCGAGAGACTGCGGAACTAGGCCTATATGATATTAAATGTAATTTACCGAATTATTAATGATGCGATTCATGAAGTTAAGGGACTATTATTGAATTGGAAATTATTATAGATCGTTTAGCAGTCTGAATAATGTTACGGGTGTCCCTAGGAGTTATTAGTTAGGCGGAAAATATATCACGTAGGCCCAAGCTAGCGCCTTGGGGAGACACGACGCTGGCTAGGCCAGTCCCGGAGAGCATTCACACAGACAAGACGTTCCGCGCGTCCATCAGAAATAGTCACGTGGCCTAGTCACCTGTGCTGTGCTATTGCAGTATAACAAGTAAGTCTCATTCGATCTCAGACAGGGTTAGATAGGGCAGTGATAAAGTAAACTAGAGCTAACAGTGAGTTCATTTCAGGGTTTCCGTCAGAACCCACTTGATTGGAGTTGATTGGAGTTGATTGGAGTTGATTGGAGTTGATTGGAGTTGACTGGAGTTGACCGGAGTTGACTGCGAGAGATTGACTGCCGTTGATGATTGAGGGTGGCGATTGTCGCCATTGGACCGATCAGTGTAGGCCTGTCACTGTATAGCGGGGTAGCAAAGGATCTCTTGAGTGAACGAGTGCTCCGGACAACTAACACGACACGGGACCAGCATCAGCAGTGGGTGATCAGTTCTTACCACTCCGGTGCACAACCCCACATGTCCCGAGCAGCTAGTGAAACCCTCTTGCTAACGGGAAGCTAAAGTGTCTCTCAACTGCACAAGGTCTGATTGGCTCACTCTCTTCCTGCCCATGGACGCACTGGGAGTACACTGAGGCTATCTGAGTATATTAATGGTCACACACTGAGACCGTGAGTCTAGGACTCTAGGAGATACCTAGAGGAACATTTTATCTTCCTTATCACGGGTGTAGTTAACACCGTTCCTCAGACTGATATTATCTTGACGTGTGTAGTTTAATATTTCTTAAATAATTTTGATAGTAGTGTTTTTTGAATGTTTGTGCCATTAAGTGGAACCAGAGTGATACTGTGATTTGATTCTTTTAATGCCTCTAATTCTTCATAATTCTGATCTCAGGTATAACCTTGTTCCCCAGAGCAGTGGTTAGGTTAGGTTAGGAAGTGTACACCTGTTGGGGTGCTATAATTTTGTTGAGTGATATTATTTTGCTGAAAGCCCTTAAGGCCTATTCATTGTAGAGTAATTAATTTCTTATATTTTATTACCATTCCTCAGTGACTGATATTATTTTGTTGAAAACCTTAAGGCCTGTTCATGTGGGCGAGCAACATTTCTTGATACTTCAAATTTATTGTTGCCTGTGTTTCTAATAATTTCTATGTCATTTATAACTTTTATTCCCCAGAGTAGTGGTTTAAGTTTAAGTTAAGAGGTGCGCATATTGGTGTACCATTATTTGATTGTGTTTGTAGTGTTGGAGGGAATATAAGTGTCTAAATTTTACAGTGTGTCTCATTCATCCCAGTCACAGACGCTATCCTTCCACGGGTCATGGACAATTCATTTTGTTTAGTAAATTTAAGTGTTCTTGTGCTGGTTCGGGATTTCTCTCAAAGGGGCGCTTCCACTGCAATTACCATCTAATAATCTTTAATAAACCCCAAGTCTAGTGAGAAATTAAAGTCCAGCAAATTCCGACCGGTTACATATATATATATATATATATATATATATATATATATATATATATATATATATATATATATATATATATATATATATATATATATATATATATATATATATATATATATATATATATATATAGCACAAGTTAGCACCACGACCACCACGACCCAATATCCCTAAAAGGACAAAAAGAGAATATCTTCTCATTCTTCTTTCAATTTTTTTCTCTATAGGTAATTTTTGGGGAATATTAATCTAATTGAACAAATCATACCTCTCATCCCCAAAGGAAGGTTAAGGGAGATATTCAATTTTGGTTCTCTGGGGAGAAACCCTTCGACAACAATCCTTTAAACGCAATTGTCATAGAAAGTGGTCCCGTATGGCACAGGATATTTACCCTATCCCATTTAGAAGACTCCAGCGAAAACCTAGTGAAGGTAGGACTGTGAATAAATCTACTATAAGCCAGTCCCGGTACACTACATTTGTCGACCATACAAATCAACCAGTAGGATTAAGTATAATGATGTGTTTCATTGTGTACCTAAAAGTTTCGGTTTGATAGAGCCCTTCGAATTTCAAGAAATTCGGCATCGATATCAATGAGGAAGTATATAGACAAGATATTTGTGTGTGTGCGTATTTATACTCTTATTTTAATGTAATAAAACAGTCTAACAAGAAGCGTAAGCTAATTAATTGCTTTTCTCCTCCCTGTCTCTTCTATATTGATGAAGACAACAAGACGCATGACTCTTTGGACGCGTATAAAATATATAATATGTTGGATGTGTTGGCGTTTGCATTTACAATAAGTTCACCAGTATGGTTGGTTGATGTGACTAGTAGTGGGTGTCTGCACCTATCTCTCCATACGGATAAACACTTAAAGTAGCGTATGTATATGAGAATCCCTTCTCTCGCAAACACATTTCTGCATATATTAAAAAAAACTTAAAACCGGAATTGTGTTTGACTTAAGATCCAAATAAAAAAAAAACACCCCTTATAACCCGGGACCTGACTTATATCCCTGAAACCCCCTCTTGGGACCCCAACTTGATAGTTTACAATAGAAAATATCCTACTGCGAGATATATTTCACCTGTTGTCTCCAGGTTTAAATCTCTTCTAACTTATAACGTTTGTGAGTGTATGTGTGTATGTATATAATTAAATTATAATACAAACTTTGAGGTTTCATAAAATCATATTCACATCTGAAAAATAAATGATACTCATTCACTAATCCCACCTTTATCCCCACATACCCAATAATTTTCCGATTTATCATCTTTATCACAAACAATAGATAACATACTGGAAAAAAATATTATAAAACCTTACTGTCGCACCCAGTTTAGTTTACATATTTTATCACTTTAAATTTAACGGTTGTGTGTGTGTGTTAATAGTCATATTTCAATCTGAAAAACATTACACTTATCCCACATTAATCACAACACAAAAAATGCTTTATATACTAGTTAATGTCTCAGTCTTAAAATATAAGATGCACTATTATATCACCACCCACATACCCAATAATTATATTGGAAACAAATATGGTCCCACCCAATTTAGTTTACAAATTTCCTCATCTTAAATTTAACGGTTGTGTGTGTCATATTTTAATCTGAAAAATAATTATACATATTCACTTATCCCATACAAAAAATAACTGTTAGTGTGTTAATAGTCATATTCTAATCTGAAAAATAAATGATACACACATTCTTATCCCACCTTTATCACAACACCAAAAAAATGCTTTATATACTAGTTAATGTCTCAGTCTGAAAAAATAAGATGCACTAATATATCACCACCCACATACCCAATAATTATATTGGAAACAAATACGGTCCCACCTAGTTTAGTTTACAAATTTCCCCATCTTAAATTTAATTTCATAGATTCATATTTCAATCTGAGAAATAAATAAAAAACTTATGATCCCACCCAAATTAGTTTACAAATTTTCTCATCTTAAATTTAGATAAAAGGATAATATTAAATCTTAAGTAATGTAAGCTCTAAAATCAAAATGTTTGCCACTATCATAATATAAAAATATACTTTTAACTTTTCATTTATACACTTCATTTTTTTTTCGATTTATCAAATATATACTAAAAAATCTTTAAACATAAACACAAAATATTTAGTAATAAAAAACAATTGAAAAATATCCAAAGAACTACTTAAAAAGAGAATTGTACATAATATTTTTCCTAAAGATTTTCAGATTTATCACTTTTATCGCAAACGATATATCACACACTATACTTAAAAAAAACCACCAAAAGAATTTTACACAATATTTTCCTTATCAATTTTCTACTATCATCTGTAGATACTGAAAAGATATGAAATACGATTTTCCAGTTTAAGAGATCTAGAGAATATATATAATAAAATGTCTCCCAATTTATCAGTTCACTTGTTATGTTACGTTACATACATACATACATACACTCGCAACAAAAAGTATCGGTGCATACTGTAGTGTGAACAATTTGAGACCAGTGACGATAGGTATTGGGAAAGGCGAGTTGTTCCAGCTGTTTGTTGGCAGCCCTGGTCAAGTGAAACAAACCGTTATAAATAAGGTCGGGAAGTGATAAATAGACAGTATGAAATATGAGGAGCTCCCTGTTAACAAAATTATTTATGATACTTGTGAATATTGCCACATTAATTTATGCTACCAAATAAACCACTCAACCTGGTCGTCCTGAGGGGTGGTGCAGCGTGGACGGCCGCTCCGAGACCTGTCGTCCGTAGCACCAGTTTCAAGGTATCGCCGAATCCATCGTGCAGCGGTGTTCCTGTGGACACCAACCCGCCGGCTAATATCTGTGACGCCGAACCCTTCGTTATGAAGGGCAATAATAGCTCCTCGTGTTCCCTCTGAGGTTTCCATGTCGTCTGGCATGTGTAGATCGCTACTGCTTCATATTGCCTCTGTTTTATACCCACGTTCACCGAGACCGAACCCTCGCTCATCATTTAGTCGACACAAAGCAACAATCCGAAAAGAGGAAACAAACACACTGATTGTCAGCCATATGGCAACACCTAGTGGAGGAGGGGGGGGGGTTATGAGGATACACTTACCAACCTTCCCGACATATCACAGTGTATATGTATCGTTTCGGAAGTCGTTGATCATGGGTTAGTATTTTAGGGTTAGTATGTTACATCCTATAACTACATGTATCTTTTTAGCTATTTAGTAATAGAAAAAATTAATGTAGACCTAACAATAATGAATATAATGGAGGACTTATAGAGAGGTTCTGTAATCAAACAAAATCAAAAACAAAAACGTGTATTAAACAAGGGTTTAAATTTCACAAAACATGGATGGAAAGAAATGATACATTCACAGATTGTCTAATGAATATTGTTTCTGATAAATCTATTCAAATGGAATTACATATATATACACTAATTTCATTTTTTGAATATGTGAGCATACATTTTAAAATTTTAGCACAAGGAAATGAAATCTTTGCACCGCTTTATAGTGAATTAATTCTAATTCAAAGTAGAAAATATTCTAGGAATAAATATATTATCGGGGGTGTTTTTATAACATGTCACTCTAATGTATTTTTACATATTATTGCTCGAAAATTTTCATTATACTCGATTAGAAAAGAGTTGTATTATAGATTGTCTTATCTCATTCAATCATTTTCCTAATAACGAGGTTAAGATAATAGATAAAAAATATCCTGTATACAATGCATAATTAATCACAGTTTTACCATTCAATTTACCCTCATTTAGTAGATATAAAATTAATTTAGTCCAATTACAGTATGATAATTGGTATATTTTATCGTTTCCAATGTTTGATCGTTTCCGATAAAAAAATGTAAGATATGTGTGTGTGTGTGTGTGTGCATGTATGTGTGTGTGTGTGTACGCACACTATATAAATAGTTCTCCAAAACGCTCATCTAAGTAGTGTGCACAAGAGACGAGACAAATAAACACTTAAACTAGTAAAGGTACATAGTCAATATGCAAGGCAATTCATCAGACAAACATAGGTTGCTCAAAAGTTTCAACGACGAAAATACAGAGGAGATGGTACTCGCTGAGGCGGAAGTGGATGCTTACGAAAACCTAGTTGACTCTGACTTTGAAGAACAAAAATCTATGGTTATATTCAAACTTGTCACCACAAGCACTAAACAGGATTTAACAATTGCGGAAGCTAAACATAAAATGGTGATGAAATATGTTAACAACATTATTACCTTTAATACTGTAATAACAGAATGTTTAATATAGTTACATTTTTGAAAGATTGTTCAAATTCTGAGCTTAGTGAAGTTGCCAGCATCATTCTCGGTGATACCAAGGATATAATTTGGAGTAGAATTTTAACTTATTTGGCCTTTCGTAATTTAATATGTAAAAACAGTGACACGAAGAAATGTATGGATAATTTCCCCAGGAATTCCCTAACTACTTTTGTAAAGGGAATAGGTGGATTGGTAAGTGTAACGTATTTTCTTAACTTAAGTGCTTTAGATTAAAGATTTTGATATTTTCTTTGAAATTATATTTTGGTGGTAATACTTTTTAATAATATTAATTTTCTTTATAGGATGAATTTTATAATGCCCTAGAACAAGCTGACAAAATTAGTGAAGAGCACGAAAAGTTAGTCAAGAAGTTTGCTGACACACTCACTGAAACTAAGTTTGCTGGCATTAATGAAAAGAAGTTTGCTGATAAACTTAATAAAGAAGAGTTTGCTGAAAAATTTGCTGAGAAGTTTGCAGACAAACTTTATAATACCTGGAATAAAGATATGGTACTTATTATAGTGACATATACTATAGTTGGGTTTATGAGTGGAGTAATATTGGCTATAACGTTAAACCTCCTTAAGTAGAATGACGTATGTATATATAATGGAGCAATAGATTAGTTTTGCTTTGATGTGATACTTTTATATTGTTCTCTTTATAGGATGAATATGAAGCTAAGTTTACTGACAAACTGTATAATACCAGGGAACAAGACAATAAGATGGATATGGTACTTATTTTCATATATACAGGTTTTTTAGTGGGGTTATATTTACTTGCATGTGCAAACAAATAGTGCCTCAACGCTTGGTTTCTGGCTCTTGCATACATCCTCTTGTCTTGCTCATCGTTTGACCCAACCTGACGTCTTGAATTTCTGGGTTTTCTTCTTAACTTTGTCGACCGCCGCATGGTTCATGTGTAGGGATCCCCTCGTATTCATATAGGCACTGGGTTTGGTCTTGGGTATATATATTGTTACGACCGTGTCGTATTTTTCTATTTTTTTTTATAACATGCTTCCATGTTGTTCCATATTATTCCTGTAATGATGTGTTATATTTACTATTATATAATCTAGTCACCTTACCCTGTGCTGTTAAGGTTTTAACTGTTATTATTTTTTCAAGCCCATCTTATTTCTTCATTTAGTATTGTAACAAGCATTCTTTGTTTCTCTAACGACCATCTGCATCGTTAAACGACCCATGTGTCATCGGCTTTGTCACATTGGGGGGAAATGACCCTATAAATTGTAGTCACCAGTAGAGGGAGCTCAGTCCAGTCCTCTTTGTCATTCAGTTCACGTTCTTTTGAGTGACGCCTGTTACTTATACTTCATTTCATTTTTGTGTTGTTCTTGTCGCCACCAATGTGGTATATCTATGTGAGTACCTATTCATGTCTTTTATGTGCACATCAGTGCTTGCTTAGTTACATTTAAGTAATTTAGTGTTGTTTCACGACAGTTAATTTCAGTGTTAGTTATTTTATATGTTTATGTAGCGTTAACGTAATCCAGTGCTTTATTTTTATTCTATATATTTAAGCAATTCTTTTGATGTTTCGATGTTTAGTATCATTTGTTTCTTAAAAGTTTCGATAGTGAATCAATTTGTTGTGACAGCCTACGAGGCTCTTTATTGTGTTAATATTTAATTTAATTACATTCTTAAAGGTTTGCTTTATTTATTTTTATTCCCTTTTAATTTACTTCACTTTTTTTGTTTGGTTACGCCTAGAACCTGGTTATTAAAGTAAATTAAGAGACGGCATAACAATATTTATCGATCAAATGGGTCACTTTACTATTTATGATATTCAGCATAGTGTCTGCTTTCTTGTGCCTTAATGAGTCAGGTCAGTGGATACCCCTCACCTCTTCCCTCATCCCATTGCAAATTCCCTTGTAATATTTGCACCTGGGCCTGGCCTTACTGTATCTTGAACTAGATAACAGTTAAATCTGAATGACAACACTATATGGTGACTGGAGCCAACTGGGGCAAGGTGTTCCAGTTTGGCCACCATACCCTCCTCGTTTGTTATGATAAGGTCTAGTGGCTTGGGTGTTTACTCCCCTCTGTAATGTTTCGGGTCTCTAACATGTTGGAGCAGAAAATTATCTCTTAGAGTTTCCACAAAAAGAGTAGCAGGGTTATTCAAGTCACTTGGGGTGAACTTGTTTCTCCAGTCGATGTCGCCATAGTTAAAGTCCCCCATGATAAGAAGGTGGCTAGGGTTGAGCATTGCTGCGTTGTCTATTAAGGCTCTTAAGTTCCTTTGATTTAGTGGGCCACAGTTTGGAGATCTGTAGATACACCCTACGATAAGTAAGTCCCCTCCCTTTAATTTCATTTTACACTACTTGGACTCTTCAAAAACATCCTCTCCCTGTACCCTCGCCTGGCTGGCTCTAAGGTCTTGCCTAGCAATAGATAACCACACCCCTCTTGCAGGTTTCTTGAGAAAGGTTCGCAAATGAGTCATATCCAGCAATACTGAACTCACATTCCTCTGGGTCGATTTACCTGTTCTTGGACAATAGTTCTACCACTCCTACAATATCTGGTTGGTGTATCTTCAGTAGTGTTTCAATCTCCTCTCTCTTATCAAGGAAAGTGTCAGTATTAGTGTACATGACATTTAAGCTTGAAAATTTGTTCTCGGTAACGTCTCTCCTCTTGGAGGTAACCTACCCCCCGCCATTCTCAGAAGCTGCAGTATTTGCTAAGTACACTGCATTTTGCAGGGTGTGGTTAGAAATGTCATTGTTTACACAACGCTCGCCTCCTCCCGGCTAGTAGGCGGAGCTTTTTTTTCTTTTTTTTTTGTAGAGAAAAGAGGGGTGAAATAAGATTAGAGGTAGGGGAAGGAAGTTATAGTTCGGAAATTTAAGCCCTATTTATCTAAGCTAATAGTGTGTTATGGTTGTGTCATGGGTTAGTTATTGTCTGTCGGTATAGGCACTAGACATCCTACCCTGTCCCATATATGGGTGTTTCAAGGGCCAAATTTCATTTTCTGCCGACCCTACTGGTGGATGCTGGTTTAGGGAGGTTGTCTATTGCCTTGCCGTGTACATAGGGGGTGGTAGTGGACATTTTGAGATTTGGTAACTTTTTGGGAACCATATATGGTTGTTGTCGTTATCTGGTGGGAGTCTTTGAAGGAGTTCTTGCTCTGATCGTTCTATCTTTTGCCAGATTCTGCTGGCCAGGGTGTGCAGCTGCTGGTTGATGGGTTTTATTCTCAGGTCTCTATGTATCTCGGCTGTGGTTCTGGTGAAGGGGTATCTTTCACCTGTGACGAATCTTAAGGCATCATTTTGGACCACCTGTAATTTTAATATTTGAGTGGTGCTCATAGTATGAAGAGGTACTGCTGGGTAAGTTAATATCGGTGTGATAAATTATGTCACCAGGCGGAGTTTTATTTTCTTAGGAAGCGCTTTAAAGCGGTATAGTTTTCTCAGCTCTCTTCTTGCCTTTTCCTTCCTGGTGTGGACATGATGGGAGTAACCTGTCGTGGATATATGCAGGCCCAGGAGGGTGCCTCTGCTTTTGTATTCTATCTGGGCATTATTGGTTACTAATGGATGGGTTTTCCTTCTGCATAAGGGTTTCACTGTAAATTTCGGGAGACTGGTTTGGATTTTCCATTGTTTTTTGTAATTATTTACCCTTTCTAATTCCCGCCTGGTGTTGTCGACCTGTAACGCTCGCGATTTTCCTTGATGTGTTGTTATTTGAGTGATGTCATCTGCATACATAATATCTTCGTTACCTATTTTAGCGGGAGGAGGGGTGTCACTTATGTAGATAATATATAGGGTAGGGGAAAGGACGCTCCCCTGAGGGACTCCGCTCATGAGCGGGAAGGTCTCTCCTGTGTGTTGTCCTACTCTCAGTCTGGCATTTCTGTCATCAAGAAAGCTGCAAAACAACTTTTCAATGTTGGTGGGAAGTCCGAGTTCGAGGATCTTATATTTTAGACCGTCATGCCAGACTTTGTCAAATGCCTTCGCTACATCCCGGAGTGTTAGATTACATTGTCTACCACTCGCCGCGGCTCTGGCTATGTTTCCTGAACCCGAATTGCTTGCAGTTGACTCTGTTTGTTGTTTTCAGGTGATTTCTCAGAAGGTTATTAATGATTTTTTCTAGGATTTTTCCAGGTACTTCGAGGAGGGAGATCGGTCTGTAGTTTAGTGGGACGGCGGGGTTCTTTCCTTGCTTTGGTGTTAGGGTAATAATGGCCTCTTTCAATTTAGTTGGGAAGTAACCCGAGGCCAGGCAAGCGTTCATTGTGGTTCTCAGTCTTTCCATGGCCGGGTTGTTTATGTGGTTGAGGATCTTCTTGGTGATGCCTGAATAACCAGGGGCTTTATTTTTGGTATTGGAGATGGCTGTGTTGAGTTCTTCCGAAGTGATTGGTTTGGACAGTGGGCTGTCCACTCTCAGATCCTCCCATATGATTTCAGGGGAAGGCTGAGTGCGGTGTGTCTGGCCCCGGACTTCATCAAGGGCGAGCTCCTCGTGGGTACCATCAAATACCCCATTCTCTTCATTTGTGATTCAGAAGATGTTCCTCCATATGTCCCTGAATATGGCTTCTTTGTCTTAGACGTCATATATTTTACTTCCTGCATGGTCAGTTATATACAAGTGATAGAAGACCCTTGTGCCCGGTGGCGAGTCCGGTGGTACAGTTTTCCAAGGCGTGAAAGTTCAAACGCTCGTGCTTGGCAAGCGCCCAACCGCCGGACAGCGAACAGCGACATCGTTTTCCAGATGGTCGTGGTTGTTATAATCATGGTCGTGGTTGTTATAATCATGGCCATGGTTGCTATAATCATGGTCGTGGTTGTAATAATCATAGTCGTGTTTGTCATAATCATGGTCGTGGGTGATATAATCATAGTCGTGGTTGTTATAATCATGGTCGTGGGTGATATAATCATAGTCGTGGTTGTTATAATCGTGGTCGTGGTTGTTATAATCATGGTCGTGGTTGTTATAATCATGGTTGTGGTTGTTATGATCATAGTCGTGGTTATTATGATCATAGTCGTGGTTGTTATAATCATGGTCGTGGTTGTTATAATCATGGTCGTGGTTGTTATAATCATGGTCGTGGTTATTATTATCATGGTCGTGGTTGTTATAATCATGGTCGTGGTTCTTATAATCATTTCGTGGTTGTTATAACCATGGTCGTGGTTGTTATAATCATGGTCGTGGTTGTTATAATCATGGTCGTGGTTATTATATAATCATGGTCGTTGTTATTATAATCATGGTCGTGGTTATTTATAACCATGGTCGTGGTTGTTATAATCTCGGTCATGGTTGTTATAATTATAGTCGTGGTTGCTATAATGATGGTCGTGTTTGTTATAATCATGGTCGTGGTTGTTATAATCAAGGACGTGGTTATTATAATCATGGTCGTGGGTGTTATAATCATGGTCGTGGTTGTTATAATCATGGTCGTGGTTGTTATAATCATGGCGTTGTTTGTTATAATCATGGTCGTGGTTGCTATAATCATGGTCCTGGGTGTTATAATCATGGTCGTGATTGTTACAATAAGGGTTGTACCTGAGACTAACACAGGTAGAGTAAACCCCACACCTAATCTTCAATCTCAATAAACCCAGATTAACCTCACCTAATCAACAGGATTAGAGACCATTAGCTTTGTACCACCAATACCAATACATTTCACACTGGATTAATAACAAAACATTTAATCACATTTCCAATCGCTAATGTCTTACGGACATTGTGAGTCTTACATGTCTATATAATTATGTTTTATTCTTACAAATATTTATAGTTCGTTGTGTATTGTATTGTATGGTATGGAATTGTATGGTATTTTATGGTATTGTACTGTATTGTACTGTCACAGGAGTGAGTATACTGGACACACTGTAGCTGTAAGGTCCGAAAATGGTCTGGTAACGTTGAAACTGCGCATCCAGACGCATGATGAAACTCAGCGCCCCCCACCTGTTATCGCTAACTATTTTCTCTTTCCCCTTCTTTATTCTTCTATTTACTCATATTCCTTCCTTTACTAATCCAAACAACATTAAAAAAAGTAGGCTTAGAAAAAAAGTGGAGGGAGGAAGAAGGAGCCGTACGATAACTGCAATCGTGGGCTGACAGCGTACAACGAATGAGGGTGCCGAGAACACACACACAAACAGACAGACAGACAGACACACGTCTAGTCCTATAGTATATTAGATGATGACTCGTTACGGCGGCAACCTTTCAGTCTCTTAACTCGACACCAGAACTCTCCTGGATTGTTGTATGTATGTGAGAGTTGTTCAACTATTTCGGCCCATTTAAGGTTACTTTGTTCCAGATATCTTGTTTTTATTTCCTCCTGTATTCTTCTGTATGCATTGTAGCTAAAGATGTCCCAACCATGGATCTCGGCTCTGTTGTAGCAGTTGGAACTGGTTTGTGAGGGCAATGAGTTCTGGAGTCTGTTGTGGGTGAAGGAGAGTTCTATTGCGTTTGAGAGGCATAGGCTGTTCCTATGGCTTCAAACCATGTCTTGATTTCTTCGTCTATTTTGTTCACCGGCAGATTGTCTATGGTCTGCAGGATTGGTATGTCCTTGGCCTCAAGTTCGGCTGTAGCTTTTTCGTTGAATAGTTCCCAGTCGGTCTGCTTGGCGATCCTCCGTGGTGGAGCTGGTATAGTTATTGGTATTCCTGAGATGGGGTGCAGAAGATTTCTAGTAGTAGTGTAAATGGAAATACGGCAAAGATTCGACATAAGCAATAAGTTGTGGAGACTGACGGCATATTTACACCACAAAAGAGTCATTGATCCGAATGTACGTGTAGAAATGCCGTCATTACGTGATTTAGTGAATGAAGTGCCACGTATCAACAACTATGGTAAGCAGGCACCAGTTTTCAGAAAAAATTAAAAACCCCAAATGTGACGTTTGGCAATTTTATAAACATGTCATTAGCATTTTAAATGAAGAGGGAGATTCAAAATATAAATGTTTTGGATATTTTGCAATGGAAGTGTTATCACTTCCAACATCCAGTGATGATGCAGAGCGCCTTTTTTCTAAGGTGAATTTAATTAAAAGGAAACAGAGAAATAGTCTTCATATACAAACTGTAAAATCCCTAGTAAATTTGAGCGAAGGTGCGTGCGAGCAAGGTGGTTGTAAACTGTTTAAGCCCAATGAGGGCCTGATCTTGCGTGTCAAGAAATAGTGTTTTTTTCTGTTAATTCTTAACTGCGGTATTGGTATATATGTTGTAATTTAATATTATTGTAGACATAATGTATTGTTACCATATGTTGGCACTATCGTGGTTGTGGTGTTTCCATTATGTGATGGTGCTACAATTACGGCGTTACTGTTGTTACCATGGATTGATGTTAATGGATATGGTGTTTCCATTATGTTACCATTTATTGGAGCTATGGTTATGGTGCTAGTCATGTGTTAATATGTATGTTACTATATGGATATGGTGTTTTTGCTGTGTTATATGTACTGTGATTATGATATAAAGTTTGTTGGTCTCGGGATATGTCTTCATTTCTTAAAGACGCGATTGTATTTTTGAAAACTCAATCTCCACCGAGTTGTAGGTACAGCCCAGGGGCCGGATACTCAAAACACCTCATAAGTTACGTTTTTCAGCATGATACAGTCCCATATATTGTGGAAGCCTTACACTACCATAAATTTAGCAAACTCAAAATTTAATTATGGTTCCGTAAGCCTTCCGTAAGTTCTCGTAACTCTAGTGTTTACCCTGTAAATTAAGTTCTCTTGTCGGACGGTAGATGTCAGTGCAGATGCTAGTTGGCCAATCAAGGCTCAGTTAACAAAATCATCAACCAATCACAAGAGAAGGAGAAATCAGCTGAGAGCGACGCACGTAATATTATTTTGTAAACATGGAAGGACCACCAGCCAAGAAGAGACGACCTAATTTTAGTGAGATGGGGGATATATTTCTGGGTTCGAGAGATGATGTAATGGGCAATTGCAGGAACTACCGAGAAAATTTTTCCATTACCATAAACATTCTGGGGATGAGGGATATTTTCTTGATTTGTGATAACTGTCTCGTTAACGGGGAAAACACTCATTCATTCACGGTAGTGCTCTTCACCAATTGTTCTGGCTAACAGAGATCTCACAGTATTTGGTGTTTTACCCCACTAGAATTTAGGTAAATAATCCCTTGCATAATGTTGGCCTGTGACAAGACACATAAGCTATACTAAGATAGCCTTATTCTGGGCAAATTCAAATAAATTGGTTATTGATAGCATAGCCTTGCCTAACCTAAATGACAAATCACTTCTCTTAAATTACTCATTTAGCCTAGACCCTGGTGTTTTCCTTTCAATGTTGGGAACATTTGCTCTGAATTGTCTTCAAGTTCATACAAAAAACAACAATTTAAAACCTGAAAATATATCGGATTAGCCGTAAATTTTCTTAAATTAATACTCTACCTATGATAATGTTCAAGGAAAGTCTGGAACTAGGCCTAAGGTAACTGCTAGACTAAGTGTCTCACTGACGGCCTGACGCTCACCTAAAAACCATGTACTGTACACATTCTCTAACCTAACATACCATAACATAACATAACCAAACCTATCTATCTAACCTATACCCTATTAGTATAATTTCTTATTTAAATAATCCCCATGTTCTAACTAAATTAAGTAGGCCCCACGTTTAAACATTGATTTGCCTAAGACTGAAAAAGCAGTTATATAGGCACCTATTAATCAAGTTAATTGCAATCCATATTTTACACCTAATATCATTTAATTTTGGCTAGCCTATGGAAATTTATAGCCTTTCATGTTATCATAAGCTATATACATAAGAAAATAGGCTAAGGCTATTGGTTGAATATTAGAAAAACAAGGCGACGTCTTGGCAGGAATGTTCACTTGACCTCATATTTGGCTTTCATTACTGAGGGATATTTACGGCTATACAACATTAATAAGTTCTATCTGCAAGTTTACTCAGTCATAAAACATATTTTTACCCTGAGTGTGAACAATACAAACCTTCTATTTTGGTAAGAAATACTTTATAATGTGTAAGAAGACAAAAGATGCGTCTCTTTCAAACTGAGACAAACACAAACACTCAAGCCGCTTATTATACAACAAAAAAGTTACGAAAAAGACAAAGTGAAATATTATATTTCAGTATGTTGATGTACAAAACATTTTCTTCATTATTCTATGATAAAACAAGTCTAACAAGCATTATCACAACATATATCATTATTATTTTCTATACAATAGGGAATTAGTCACCACTACATCCGGGTTGAGAGTGTTACACAACCTCGGGAGCTGGTGTAAGTTACTTGCGTTAACTTACGGAGTTCGATGTCAAATATTGGTTTTGATTATACCATCTGTGTTTTGAGTATGCCAATCTGAGACTGTGAGTCCAGTTACGGGTACGCAACGACATACAGTCCCATAAATTTTTTTGAGTATCCGGCCCACTGTCAAGAGGCGTACAACCACAAAATCATTGTCATATGACACAGCTTTTATTTTATTCTTTTACGGAGTTGTGGTCACGGCTGTGAAAAAGGCCACCCAGGGAGTGTAGTATTGTGCCTTTAGTTAAATCAATTCATAGTGTCATCAGTGACAGCGGAAGAGATTGTAAATAACTTAAAGTGAATACAAATTGGCAAGCAAGCTGGTAAGGCACCACTGCCAGGAGAAACCAAGTCGTGTTATAGGTGCCACAGAGACTTTAAAATTTATTTTGTTTGTGTGCTTTCTCATGGACTGAAACTGTGCCTACAATACACCATTCACAGTGAGATACAGTGTACACAGTGATAGCACAAAGAGATATAGTCTTTGATGACAACGGGAAAAGAAAGTATAAAGAAATAATGGTTAAACAAAAATAAAAATACAATAAAATCAACAAGCTGGCTATCCTAAAAGCCATTCTATTACCGCCCCAAAGAAAGTTTTATTTAATTTTTCTGTGTTTCTAAAGGATTGAGTGGGTATATAAAATCCGTTATTCATAGCAAAATGCAGTGTACATAGAGATAGCACATAAATACCGACAAATCGCCGAAGTGAACTGAAAAAGAAAAAGAAGAGAAAAAAACAGAAGACAACCCTAAAGACAACAGGGAAGGTTAAAACCAGCAGAGGGCAGCTAAGTACTGTTTTCCTTTTTCTTTATTATCTAAATAGGTGTAGATCTATACACAGTATGCACCCCTCTCCCCGCCCCTCACACAACAACAACAACCATGAGTATGACATGCGATTACTGCGGGGGGGATGACGGTTATGGATGATCCAGGCCTGACCCTTGCAACGTTTAGGAAGATGCAAGCTGCCGTAAAGCATGAAGGCTGTTGCTGGTATTGCTCTGACTGCATAGTCAGGTTGAAAGAGACGATTGCAAGCCATAGGGGAACGAGTTCCTTAAGGACGAAAATAGATGAAGCTGGAGCCTTGCTGGTTGTCAAACTAGAACAAGTTGGGAAAGAGATCCTTGCTAAGAATGAGGAAGTAGCCGATAGAATGGAGGTGGTTGCTAACAGGAGTTATGCTGGGGCATTCACAGGGCCACAGGAGGTGGCGGAGAGTAATGCAGGATCAGAACAGATTCTACAGCAGCTACTGACTCTGAAGAAGTGTGTCGAAGAAATTAAAATTAACGGACCTACTGTTAGGGGAGAGGTGGAACAACGGGAACGTTTCCAGTGCAGTAACAATATAATAGTTTTTGGAGTCCCTGAGAGCCAGGCGGAGGGAACTGAGAGTGAGATAACACACGATAAGATGCAGTTTAAGAATATTTGTACAGAGGTTCTGAAGATGCCATCAACCCCTCAGGATGTGAGGAGGCTGGGACAAAAGCAGGGGGATAAGCTTCGCCCCCTCAGGATCACACTAGTGAGTGAGGAGGAGAAATGGGAGGTTATTCGGCAGGCAAAAAACTTAGAGAGGAGCAAGGCATCTCGGAGTATATTCATTCACCCAGATCGCATGGTAATGCAGAGGGAACAGCACAAGAAGCTCCTGCATGGCTTGAAGCACAGAAGGGAAGAGTTGAGGAGGAACGAGGACGGGTGTACATGGGTTATATTCAGGGAGAGGGTAGTGGAATCGAGTGTGCCGACACAGGGCCAGTGGGCAGCAGCGCACCCTCCACCTGCTCTACCCCCCCACACGGAAGGTGGCACCAGCCTCGCTGGCTTCATAACAGACAAAAAAGCTCAACTGATGGGCCTAGACTTCCCCACGTTTTACAGTAGGAACCCAGCCACTACTCCAGATATTGCAATAACAAACGGCAGATGCTTCCACAACTATCTCTTTGAACAAGCCCTGTAACCTCCAGCGACAACCTATAATCATGACCATCTCAGCAATACCAATAACTATACCAGCTCCACCACGGAGGATAGCCAAGCAGACCGACAGGGAACTATTCAACGAAAAAGCTATAGCTGAACTTGAGACCAAGGATATAGCAATCCTGCAGACCATAGACAATCTGCCGGTGAACAAAAAAGACGAAGAAATCAAGACATGGTGTGAAGCCATAGGAACAGCCTAGCCTCTCAAACGCAAATGAACTCTCCCACACTCACAACAGACTCCAGAACTCATAGCCCTCACAAACCAGTTCCAAATGCTACAACTGAGAGCCGAGACCCATGGTTGGGACATCGTAAGCAACAATACATACAGAAGAATACAGGAGGAAATAAAAACAAGATCTCTGGAACAAAGCAACCTTAAATGGGCCGAAATAGTTGAACAACTCTCAAATACATACAACAATTCAGGAGAGTTCTGGCGTCGAGTTAAGAGACTGAAAGGTTGCAGCCGTACCGAGTCATCATCTAATATAATATAGGACAAGACGTGTGTCTGTCTGTCTGTCTGTCTGTCTGTCTGTCTGTTTGTGTGAGTGTGTGTGTCTGTTCTGGGCAGCCTAAACGGCACAATCGTTTTTCATCTAACTTGGTGGGAAAATCGCAAAAAAATTGTAGAGTGGAACAATCCTGGTCCCATATCGATGGTTTCTTTAGGAATCCATTAATGAAACATTCTATTTACGCTGAAAAAAGATGCAAGTCTAAGGACTTGGCACACACTCATTCGCTGTATGCTATCAGCCCAAGATTGCAGTTATCGTACGGCTCCCTCCTCCTCCCTCCACTTTTTTTCGTAGCCTACTATATAATGTTTTTTGGATTAGTAAAGGAAGGAAGAAGAGTAAATAGAAGAATAAAGAAGGGGAAAGAGAAAATAGTTAGAGATAACAGGTGGGGGGGAGCTGAGTTTCATCATGCGTCTGGATGTGCAGTTTCAACGTTACCAGACCATTTTCGGACCTTACAGCTACAGTGTGACCAGTATACTTACTCCTGTGACAGTACAATACAGTACAATACCATAAAATACCATACATTTCCATACCATACAATACAATACACAACGAACTATAAATATTTGTAAGAATAAAACATAATTTTATAGACATGTAAGACTCACAACTTGATAAAATATCCGCAAGACATTAGCGAATGGAAATGTGATTAAATGTTTTGTTATTAATCCAGTGTGAAATGTATTGGATTGGTGGTACAATCCTAATGGTCTCTAATCCTGTTGATTAGGTGAGGTTAATCTGGGTTTATTGAGATTGAAGATTAGGTGTGGGGTTTACTCTACCTGTGTTAGTCTCAGGTACAACCCTTATTGTAACAATCACGACCATGATTATAACACCCAGGACCATGATTATAGCAACCATGACCATGATTATAACAAACAACGCCATGATTATAACAACCACGACCATGATTATAACAAACAACACTATGATTATAACACCCCGACCATGATTATAATAACCACGTGCTTGATTATAACAACCACGACCATGATTATAACAACCATGACCATGATTATAACAACGACGACCATGGTTATAACAACCAAGAAATGATTATAACAACCACGACCACGATTATAACAACCACGACCATGATTATAACAACCATGACCATGATTATAACAACCACGACCATGATTATAACAACCACGACCATGATTATAACAACCACGATCTTGATTATCACAACCACAACCATGATTATAACAACCACCACCATGATTATAACAACCACGACCATGATTCTACCACTAACGACCATGAGTATAACAACTACGACTATGATTTTAACAAGCACGACCATGAAAATAAAAAGCACGACCATGAATACAACAACCACGACTATGATTATAACAAACACGACTAGGATTATAACAACCACGACCATGATTATAACAACCATGACCATGATTATAACAACCACGACCATTATAATGCCAACCACGACTATGATTATATCAACCACGACCATGATTATAACAACCACGACTATGATTATAACAACCAACACCATGATTATAACAACCACGACCGTGATTATAACAACCACGAACATGATTATAACAACCACGACAATGATCATAATCACGACTATGATTATAAAAACCACGACCATGATTATAACAACCATGACAATGATCATAACCACGACTATGATTATAACAACCATGACCATGATTATAACAACCACGACTATGATTATAACAACCACGACCAAGATTATAACAACCACGACTATGATTATAGCACCCACGACCATGATTATAACAAGCACGATCATAATTATAACAACCACGACCCTGAATTTAACAACCACGACCATGATTATACCACTAACGACCATGATTATAACAACTACGACTACGATTATAACAAGCACGACCATGAAAAAAACAAGCACGACCATGAATACAACAACCACGACTATGATTATAACAACCACGACTATGATTATAAGAACTACGACCATGATTATAACAACCAACACCATGATTATAACAACCACCACCATGATTATAACAACCACGACCATGATTATACCACTAACGATCATGATTATAACAACTACGACTATGATTTTAACAAGCACGACCATGAAAATAAAAAGCACGACCATGAATACAACAACCACGACTATGATTATAACAACCACGACTAGGTTATAACAACCACGACCGTGATTATAACAACCATGACCATGATTATAACAACCACGACCATTATAATGCCAACTATGACTATGATTATAACAACGATGACCATGATTATAACAACCACGACTACGATTATAACAACAACGACCATGATTATAACAACCACGACTATGATTATAACAACCACGATCATGATTATAACTTCCATGAACGTGATTATATCAACCACGACTATGATTATAACAACCAACACCATGATTATAACAACCACGACCGTGATTATAACATCCACAAACATGATTATAACAACCACGACACTGATCATAACCACGACTATGATTATAAAAACCACGACCGTGATTATAACAACCATGACAATGATCATAACCACGACTATGATTATAACAACCATGACCATGATTATAAAAACCACGACCATGATTATAACAACCACGACCATGATTATAACAACCACGACCCTGATTATAATAACCACGACCATGATTATACCACTAACGACCATGATTATAACAACTACGCGTACGATTATAACAAGCACGACCATGAAAAAACAAGCACGACCATGAATACAACAACCACGACTATGATTATAACAACCACGACTATGATTATAAGAACTACGACCATGATTATAACAACCAACACCATGTTTATAACAACCACCACCATGATTATAACAACCACGACCATGATTATACCACTAACGACCATGATTATAACAACTACGACTATGATTTTAACAAGCACGACCATGAAAATAAAAAGCACGACCATGAATACAACAACCACGACTATGATTATAACAACCACGACTAGGTTATAACATCCACGACCATGACCACGACCATGATTATAACAACCACGACCATTATCATGCCAACCATGACTATGATTATAACAACGACGACCATGATTATAACAACCACGACTATGATTATAACAACAACGACCATGATTATAACAACCACGACTATCAGTATAACAACCACGACCATTATTATAAGAACCACGACTATGAGTATAAGAACCACGACCATGATTATAACAACCACGACTATGAGTATAACAACCACGACCATGATTATAACTTCCATTAACGTGATTATAACAACCACAAATATGATTTTAACAACCAACAACATGATTATAACAACCACGACCGTGATTATAACAACCACAATCATGATTATAACAACCACGACAATGATCATAACCACGACTATGATTATAAAAACCACGACCGTGATTATAACAACCATGACAATGATCATAACCACGACTATGATTATAACAACCACGACCATGATTATAACAACCACGACCATGATTATAACAACCACGACCATGATTATAACAACCACGTCCCTGATTATAACAACCACGACCATGATTATACCACAAACAACGATGATTATAACTACGACTACGATTATAACAAGCACGACCATGAAAAAAAGAAGCACGACCATGAATACAACAACCACGATTATGATTATGACAACCACGACTATGATTATAAGAACTACGACCATGATTATAACAACCAACACCATGATTATAACAACCACCACCATGATTATAACAACCACGACCATGATTATACCTCTAACGACCATGATTATAACAACTACGACTATGATTTTAACAAGCACGACCATGAAAATATAAAGCACGACCATGAATACAGCAACCACGACTATGATTATAACAACCACGACTAGGTTATAACAACCACGACCATGATTATAACAACCATGACCATGATTATAACAACCACGACCATTATAATGCCAACCATGACTATGATTATAACAACGACGATCATGATTATAAAAACCACGACTATGATTATAACAACAACGACCATGATTATAACAACCACGACTATGATTATAACAACCACGACCATGATTATAACTTCCATGAACGTGATTATAACAACCACGACTATGATTATGACAACCAACACCATGATTATAACAACCACGACCGTGATTATAACAACCACAAACATGATTATAACAACCACGACAATGATCATATCCATGACTATGATTATAAAAACCACGACCGTGAGTATAACAATGATGACAATGATCATAACCACGACTATGATTATAACAACCACGACCATGATTATAACAACCACGACCATGATTATAACAACTACGACCATGATTATAACAACCACGACCCTGATTATAACAACCACGACCATGATTATACCACAAACAACCATGATTATAACGACTACGACTATGATTATAACAAGCACGACCATGAAAAAAACAAGCACGACCATGAATACAACAACCACGACTATGATTATAACAACCACGACTATGATTATAAGAACTACGACCATGATTATAACAACCAACACCATGATTATAACAACCACCACTATGATTATACCACTAACGACCATGATTATAACAACTACGACTATGATTTTAACAAGCACGACCATGAAAATAAAAAGCACGACCATGAATACAACAACCACGACTATAATTATAACAACCACGACTAGGTTATAACAACCACGACCATGATTATAACATCCATGACCATGATTATAGCAACCACGACCATTATAATGCCAACCATGACTATGATTATAACAATGACGACCATGATTATAACAACCACGACTATGATTATAACAACAACGACCATGATTATAACAACCACGACTATGATTATAACAACCACGACCATGATTATAACTTCCATGAACGTGATTATAACAACCACGACTATGATTATGACAACCAACACCATGATTATAACAACCACGACCGTGATTATAACAACCACAAACATGATTATAACAACCACGACAATGATCATATCCATGACTATGATTATAAAAACCACGACCGTGAGTATAACAATGATGACAATGATCATAACCACGACTATGATTATAACAACCACGACCATGATTATAACAACCACGACCATGATTATAACAACTACGACCATGATTATAACAACCACGACCCTGATTATAACAACCACGACCATGATTATACCCACAAACAACCATGATTATAACGACTACGACTATGATTATAACAAGCACGACCATGAAAAAAACAAGCACGACCATGAATACAACAACCACGACTATGATTATAACAACCACGACTATGATTATAAGAACTACGACCATGATTATAACAACCAACACCATGATTATAACAACCACCACCATGATTATACCACTAACGACCATGATTATAACAACTACGACTATGATTTTAACAAGCACGACCATGAAAATAAAAAGCACGACCATGAATACAACAACCACGACTATAATTATAACAACCACGACTAGGTTATAACAACCACGACCATGATTATAACATCCATGACCATGATTATAGCAACCACGACCATTATAATGCCAACCATGACTATGATTATAACAACGACGACCATGATTATAACAACCACGACTATGATTATAACAACAACGACCATGATTATAACAACCACGACTATGATTATAACAACCAACACTATGATTATAACAACCACGACCGTGATTATAACAACCACAAACATGATTATAACAACCACGACAATGATCATAACCACGACTATGTTTATAAAAAGCACGACCGTGATTATAACAACCATGACAATGATCATAACCACGACTATGATTATAACAACCACGACCATGTTTATAACAACCACGACCATGATTATAACAACCACGAAACGATTATAACAACCACGACTATGATTATAGTAATCACGACCATGATTATAACAACCACGACCATGAATATAACAACCACGACTATGATCATAACCACGACTATGATTATAGCACCCACGACCATGATTATAACAAAAACGACCATGATTATAACAACCACGACCCTGATTATAACAACCACGACCATGATTATACCACTAACGACCATGATTATAACAACTACGACTACGATTATAACAAGCACGACCATGAAAAAAAACAAGCACGACCATGAAAAAAACAAGCACGACCATGAATACAACAACCACGACTATGAGTATAACAACTACGACCATGATTATAATAACCATGACCATGATTATATCAACTACGACCATTATTATAACAACCACGACTATGATTATAACAACCACGACCATGATTATAACAACCACGACTGTGATTATAACAGCCACGACCATGATTATAGCAACCACGACTATGATTATAACAACAACGACCATGATTCTAACAGCCACGACCATGATTACAGCAACCACGACTATGATTATAACAACCAACACAATGATTTTAACAACCACGCCCATGATTATAACAACCACGAACATGATTTTAACAACCACGCCAATGATCATAACCACGACTATGATTATAACAACCACGACTATGATTATAACAACCACGACCATGATTATAACAACCACGAACATGACTATAACAACCACGACAAAGATCATAACCACGACTATGATTATAACAACCACGACCATGATTATAACAACCACGACCATGATTATAACAACAACGACCACGATTATAACAACCACGACTATGATTATAGCAACCACGACCATGATTATAACAACCACGACCATGATTATAACAACCACGACTGTGATTATAACAGCCACGACCATGATTATAGCAACCACGACTCTGATTATAACAACCACGACCATGATTCTAACAGCCACGACCATGATTATAGCAACCACGACTATGATTATAACAACCAACACAATGATTTTAACAACCACGACCAAGATTATAACAACCACGACTATGATTATAGCAACCACGACCATGATTATAACAACCACGACCATGAATATAACAACCACGACCATGATTAAAACAACCACGACTATGATTATAACAACCCCGACCATGATTATAACAACCACGAACATGACTATAACAACCACGAACATGGTTATAACAACCACGACAAGGATCATAACCACGACTATGATTATAACTACCAACACCATGATTATAACAACCACGACCATGATTATAACAGCCACGACCATGATTATAACAACCATGACCATGATTTTAACAACCATGATCATGATTATAACAACCACCTATATGATTATAACAAGCACGACTTTGATTATAACACTCACGACCATGATTATAACAACCACGAACATGATTATAAAAATCACGACCCTGATTATAACAACCACGACCATGATTATACCACTAACAACCATGATTATAACAACTACGACTACGATTATAACAAGCACGACCATGAAAAAAACAAGCACGACCATGAATACAACAACCATGACTATGATAATAACAACCACGACTATGATTATAACAACTACGACCATTATTATAACAACCACGACTATGATTATAACAACCACGACCATGATTATAACAACCACGACTATGATTATAACAACCACGACCATGATTATAGCAACCACGACTATGATTATAACAACCACGACCATGATTATAACAGGCACGACCATGATTATAACAACCATGACTATGATTATAACAACTAACACAATGATTATAACAAACACGCCCATGATTATAACAACCACGAACATGATTATAACAACCACGCCAATGATCATAACCACGACTATGATTATAACTACCACGACCATGATTATAACAACCACGACCATGATTATAACAACCACGACCATGATTATAACAACCAACACCATGATTATAACAACCACGACCATGATTATAACAACCACGAACATGATTATAACAACCACGACAAGGATCATAACCACGACTATGATTATAATTACCAACACCATGATTATAACAACCACGACCATGATTATAACAACCACGACCATGATTATAACAACCACGACCATGATTATAACAACCACGACCATGATTATAACAACCACGACAAGGATCATAACCACGACTATGATTATAACTACCAACACCATGATTATAACAACCAACACCATGATTATAACAACCACCACCATGATTATAACAACCACGACCATGATTATACTACTAACGACCATGATTATAACAACTACGACTATGATTTTAACAAGCACGACCATGAAAATAAAAAGCACGACCATGAATACAACAACCACGACTATGATTATAACAACCACGACTAGGTTATAACATCCACGACCATGACCACGACCATGATTATAACAACCACGACCATTATAATGCCAACCATGACTATGATTATAACAACGACGACCATGATTATAACAACCACGACTATGATTATAACAACAACGACCATGATTATAACAACCACGACTATCAGTATAACAACCACGACCATGATTATAAGAACCACGACTATGAGTATAAGAACCACGACCATGATTATAACAACCACGACTATGAGTATAACAACCACGACCATGATTATAACTTCCATTAACGTGATTATAACAACCACAAATATGATTTTAACAACCAACAACATGATTATAACAACCACGACCGTGATTATAACAACCACAAACATGATTATAACAACCACGACAATGATCATAACCACGACTATGATTATAAAAACCACGACCGTGATTATAACAACCATGACAATGATCATAACCACGACTATGATTATAACAACCACGACCATGATTATAACAACCACGACCATGATTATAACAACCACGACCATGATTATAACAACCACGACCCTGATTATAACAACCACGACCATGATTATACCACAAACAACGATGATTATAACAACTACGACTACGATTATAACAAGCACGACCATGAAAAAAAGAAGCACGACCATGAATACAACAACCACGATTATGATTATGACAACCACGACTATGATTATAAGAACTACGACCATGATTATAACAACCAACACCATGATTATAACAACCACCACCATGATTATAACAACCACGACCATGATTATACCACTAACGACCATGATTATAACAACTACGACTATGATTTTAACAAGCACGACCATGAAAATATAAAGCACGACCATGAATACAACAACCACGACTATGATTATAACAACCACGACTAGGTTATAACAACCACGACCATGATTACAACAACCATGACCATGATTATAACAACCACGACCATTATAATGCCAACCATGACTATGATTATAACAACGACGATCATGATTATAAAAACCACGACTATGATTATAACAACAACGACCATGATTATAACAACCACGACTATGATTATAACAACCACGACCATGATTATAACTTCCATGAACGTGATTATAACAACCACGACTATGATTATGACAACCAACACCATGATTATAACAACCACGACCGTGATTATAACAACCACAAACATGATTATAACAACCACGACAATGATCATATCCATGACTATGATTATAAAAACCACGACCGTGAGTATAACAATGATGACAATGATCATAACCACGACTATGATTATAACAACCACGACCATGATTATAACAACCACGACCATGATTATAACAACTACGACCATGATTATAACAACCACGACCCTGATTATAACAACCACGACCATGATTATAACACCACAAACAAATCCAGCGACGGAACACCACGGCATTGTAACAAGCACGACCATGAAAAAACAAGCACGACTATGAATACAACCACCACGACTATGATTATAACAAACTAATACCGTGATTATAAGAACCACGACCGATTATAACAACCACAAACATATCATAACAAATAAACCACGACAATGATCATAACCACGACTATGTTTATAAAAAGCACGACCGTGATTATAACAACCATGACAATGATCATAACCACGACTATGATTATAACAACCACGACCATGTTTATAACAACCACGACCATGATTATAACAACCACGAAACGATTATAACAACCACGACTATGATTATAGTAATCACGACCATGATTATAACAACCACGACCATGAATATAACAACCACGACTATGATCATAACCACGACTATGATTATAGCACCCACGACCATGATTATAACAAAAACGACCATGATTATAACAACCACGACCCTGATTATAACAACCACGACCATGATTATACCACTAACGACCATGATTATAACAACTACGACTACGATTATAACAAGCACGACCATGAAAAAAAACAAGCACGACCATGAAAAAAACAAGCACGACCATGAATACAACAACCACGACTATGAGTATAACAACTACGACCATGATTATAATAACCATGACCATGATTATATCAACTACGACCATTATTATAACAACCACGACTATGATTATAACAACCACGACCATGATTATAACAACCACGACTGTGATTATAACAGCCACGACCATGATTATAGCAACCACGACTATGATTATAACAACAACGACCATGATTCTAACAGCCACGACCATGATTACAGCAACCACGACTATGATTATAACAACCAACACAATGATTTTAACAACCACGCCCATGATTATAACAACCACGAACATGATTTTAACAACCACGCCAATGATCATAACCACGACTATGATTATATAACAACCACGACTATGATTATAACAACCACGACCATGATTATATAACAAACTAACGAACATGACTACAACTACGACAAGATCATAACTAATGCATTCATGATTATTATAAATAAATCCACGACCATGATTATACCAACCACGACCATAGATTAACAAATAACGACCACGATTATAACAAATCATTACCTGCGGATTATAGCAACTACGACCATGATTATAACAACCACGACCATGATTATACTAAAATCCACCACTGTGATTATAACATCCACTGCACTATGATTATAGCAAACTATTTAATTTGGATTATAACAACCACGACCATTATGATTCTAAATACGCCACGACCATGATTATAGCAACCACGACTATGATTATAACAACCAACACAATGATTTTAACAACCACGACCAAGATTATAACAACCACGACTATGATTATAGCAACCACGACCATGATTATAACAACCACGACCATGAATATAACAACCACGACCATGATTAAAACAACCACGACTATGATTATAACAACCCCGACCATGATTATAACAACCACGAACATGACTATAACAACCACGAACATGGTTATAACAACCACGACAAGGATCATAACCACGACTATGATTATAACTACCAACACCATGATTATAACAACCACGACCATGATTATAACAACCACGACCATGATTATAACAACCATGACCATGATTTTAACAACCATGTTCATGATTATAACAACCACCTATATGATTATAACAAGCACGACTTTGATTATAACACTCACGACCATGATTATAACAACCACGAACATGATTATAAAAACCACGACCCTGATTATAACAACCACGACCATGATTATACCACTAACAACCATGATTATAACAACTACGACTACGATTATAACAAGCACGACCATGAAAAAAACAAGCACGACCATGAATACAACAACCATGACTATGATAATAACAACCACGACTATGATTATAACAACTACGACCAATATTATAACAACCACGACTATGATTATAACAACCACGACCATGATTATAACAACCACGACTATGATTATAACAACCACGACCATGATTATAGCAACCACGACTATGATTATAACAACCACGACCATGATTATAACAGGCACGACCATGATTATAACAACCATGACTATGATTATAACAACTAACACAATGATTATAACAAACACGCCCATGATTATAACAACCACGAACATGATTATAACAACCACGCCAATGATCATAACCACGACTATGATTATAACTACCACGACCATGATTATAACAACCACGACCATGATTATAACAACCACGACCATGATTATAACAACCAACACCATGATTATAACAACCACGACCATGATTATAACAACCACGAACATGATTATAACAACCACGGCAAGGATCATAACCACGACTATGATTATAACTACCAACACCATGATTATAACAACAAACACGACTATAACAACTAACGACCATGATTATAACAACCACGACCATGATTATAACAACCACGACGATTATAACAACCACGACCAGATGATTATAGCAACCACGACTATGAATATAACAACCACGACCATGATTCTAACAGCCACGACCATGATTATAACAACCACGCCAATGATCATAACCACGACTATGATTATAACAACCACGACTCTGATTATAACAACCACGACCATGATTATAACAACCACGAACATGACTATAACAACTACGAACATGATTATAACAACCACGACAAGGATCATAACCACGACTATGATTATAACTACCAACACCATGATTATAACAACCACGACCATGATTATAACAACCACGACCATGATTATAACAACCATGACCATGATTTTAACAACCATGATCATGATTATAACAACCACCTATATGATTATAACAAGCACGACTTTGATTATAACACTCACGACCATGATTATAACAACCACGAACATGATTATAACAACCATGACCATGATTATAACAACCACTACCATGATTATAACAACTATGACCATAAATATAACACTCACGACCAAGATTAAAACAACCACGACCATGACAATAACAACCACGACTATAATTATAACCACGATTGTGATTATAGCAACCACCTATATGATTATAACAACCACGACCATGATTATAACAACTACGACTACGATTATAACAAGCACGACCATGACAAAAACAAGCACGACCATGAATACTACAACCACGACTATGATTATAACAATCACGACCATGAATATAACAACCACGACTATGATTATAATAACCACGACCATTATTTTAACAACCACGACTATGATTATAGCAACCACGACCATGATTATAACAACGACGACTGTGATTATAGCAACCACGACCATGATTAAAACAACCACGACTATGATTATGACAACCACGACCATGATTATATCAACCACTTCTACGATTATAGCAACCACGACCATGATTATAACAACCACGACCATGATTATGACAACCAACACAATGATTATAACAACCACGAACATGATTATAACAACCACGACTATGATTATAGCAAACACGACCATGATTATAACAACCACGACCCTGATTATAACAACCACGACCATGATTCTACCACTAACGACCATGATTATAACAACTACGACTACGATTAAAACAAGCACGACCATGAAAAAAACAAGCACGACCATGAATACAACAACCACGACTATGATTATAGCAACCACGACTATGATTATAACAACTACGACCATGATTATAACAATCATGACCAAGATTATAACAACTACGGCCATTATTATAACAACCACGACTATGATTATAACAACCACGACCATGATTATAACAACCACGACTATGATTATAACAACCACGACCATGATTATAGCAACCGCGACTATGAATATAACAACCACGACCATGATTCTAACAGCCACGACCATGATTATAACAACCACGACTATGATTATAACAACCAACACAATGATTATAACAACCACGCCCATGATTATAACAACCACGAACATGATTTTAACAACCACGCCAATGATCATAACCACGACTATGATTATAACAACCACGACCATGATTATAATAACCACGGCCATGATTATAACAACCACGACCATGATTTTAACAACCACGACCATGATTATAACAACCACGACAAGGATCATAACCACGACTATGATTATAACTACCACGACCATGATTATAACAACCACGACCATGATTATAACAACAACGACCATTATTATAACAACCACGACTATGATTATAACAACCACGACCATGATTATAACAACCACGACCATGATTATAGCAGCCACGACTATGATTATAACAACAACGACCATGATTCTAACAGCCACGACCATGATTATAACAACCACGACCATGATTATACCACTAACGGCTATGATTATAACAACTACGACTACGATTATAACAAGCACGACCATGAAAAAAACAAGCACGACCATGAATACAACAACCACGACTACAATTATAACAACCACGACTATGATTATAACAACTCCGACCATGATTATAACAACCATGACCATGATTATATCAACTACGACTATTATTATAACAACCACGACTATGATTATAACAACCACGAACATGATTATAACAACCACGACAATGATCATAACCACGACTATGATTATAAAAACCACGACCATGATTATAACAACCATAATAATGATCATAACCACGGCCATGATTATAACAACCACGACCACGATTATAACAACCACGACTATGATTATAGCAACCACGACTATGATTATAACAACCACGACCCCTGATTATAACAACCACGACTCTGATTATAACAACCACGACCATGATTATACCACTAACAACCATGATTATAACAACTACGACTACGATTATAACAAGCACGACCATGAAAAAAACAAGCACGACCATGAATACAACAACCACGACTATGATTATAATAACCACGACTATGATTATAAGAACTACGACCATGATTATAACAATCAACACCATGATTATAACAACCACCACCATGATTATAACAACCACGACCATGATTATACCACTAACGACCTTGATTATAACAAACACGACCATGATTCTAACAGTCACGACCATGATTATAGCAACCACGACTATGATTATAAGAACTACGACCATGATTATAACAACCAACACCATGATTATAACAACCAACACAATGATTATAACAACCACGCCCATGATTATAACAACCACGAACATGATTTTAACAACCACGCCAATGATCATAACCACGACTATGATTATAACAACCATGACTATGATTAAAACAACCACGACCATGATTATAACAACCAGGAACATGACTATAACAACCACGACAATGATCATAACCACGACTATGATTATAACAACCACGACCATTATTATAACAACCACGACCATGATTATAACAACAACGACCACGGTTATAACAACCACGACTATGATTATAGCAACCACGACCATGATTATAACAACCACGACCATGATTATAACAACCACGACCATGAATGTAATGACCACGACTATGATCAAAACCACGACAATGATTATAGCAACCACGACCATGATTATAACAAACACGACCATGATTATAAAAACCACGACCCTGATTATAACAACCACGACCATGATTATACTACTAACAACCATGATTATAACAACTACGACTACGATTATAACAAGCACGACCATGAAAAAAACAAGCACGACCATGAATACAACAACCACGACTATGATAATAACAACCACGACTATGATTATAACAACTACGACCATTATTATAACAACCACGACTATGATTATACATCCACGACCATGATTTTAACAACCACGACTATGATTATAACAACCACGACCATGATTATAGCAACCACGACTATGATTATAACAACCACGACCATGATTCTAACAGCCACGACCATTATTATAACAACCATGACTATGATTATAACAACCAACACAATGATTATAACAACCACGCCCATGATTATAACAACCACGAACATGATTATAACAACCACGCCAATGATCATAACCACGACTATGATTATGACTACCACGACCATGATTATAACAACCACGACCATGATTATAACAACCACGACCATGATTATAACAACCAACACCATGATTATAACAACCACGACCATGATTATAACAACCACGAACATGATTATAACAACCACGACAAGGATCATAACCACGACTAATGATTATAACACCAACACCATGATTATAACAACCACGACCATGATTATAACAACCACGAACATGATTATAACAACCACGCCAATGATCATAACCACGACTATGATTATAACTACCACGACCATGATTATAACAACCACGACCATGATTATAACAACCACGCCCATGATTATAACAACCAACACCATGATTATAACAACCACAACCATGATTATAACAACCACGAACATGATTATAATAACCACGACAAGGATCATAACCACGACTATGATTATAACTACTACACCATGATTATAACAACCACGACCATGATTATAACAACCACGACCATGATTATAACAACCATGACCATGATTTTAGTAACCATGATCATGATTATAACAACCACCTATATGATTATAACAAGCACGACTTTGATTATAACACTCACGACCATGATTATAACAACCACGAACATGATTATAACAACCATGACCATGATTATAACAACCACTACCATGATTATAACAACTATGCCATGATTATAACACTCACGACCAAGATTAAAACAACCACGACCATGACAATAACAACCACGACTATAATTATAACCACGATTGTGATTATAACAACCACCTATATGATTATAACAACCACGACCATGATTATAACAACCACGACTATGATTATAACAATCATGACTATGATTATAACGACCACCACCATGATTATAACAACCACGACCATGATTATACCACTAACGACCATGATTATAACAACTACGACTACGATTATAACAAGCACGACCATGAAAAAAACAAGCACGACCATGAATACTACAACCACGACTATGATTATAACAATCACGACCATGAATATAGCAACCACGACTATGATTATAACAACCACGACCATTATTTTAACAACCACGACTATGATTATAACAACCACGACCATGATTATAACAACGACGACTGTGATTATAGCAACCACGACCATGATTAAAACAATCACGACTATGATTATGACAACCACGACCATGATTATATCAACCACGACTACGATTATAGCAACCACGACCATGATTATAACAACCACGACCATGATTATAACAACTACGACCATGATTATGACAACCACGAACATGATTATACCAACCACGACTATGATTATAGCAAACACCACCATGATTATAACAACCACGACCCTGATTATAACGACCACGAACATGATTATACCACTAACGACCATGATTATAACAACTACGACTACGATTATAACAAGCACGACCATGAAAAAAACAAGCACGACCATTAATACAACAACCACGACTATGATTATAACAACCACGACTATAATTATAACAACTACGACCATGATTATAACAACCACGACTATGATTATAAAAAATACGACCATGATTATAATAACCATGACCATGATTATAACAACTACGACCATTATTATAACAACCACGACTATGATAATAACAACCACGACCATGATTATAACAACCACGACTATGATTATAACAACGACGACAAAGATTATAGCAACCACGACTATGATTATAATAACCACGACCATGATTTTAACAGCCACGACCATGATTATAACAACCACGACTATGATTATAACAACCAACACAATGATTATAACAACCACGCCCATGATTACAACAACCACGACCATGATTTTAACAACCACGCCAATGATCATAACCACGACTATGATTATAACAACCACGACCATTATTATAACAACCACGACCATGATTATAACAACCACGACCATGATTATAACATCCACGACCATGATTATAACAACCACGAAAAGGATCATAACCACGACTATGATTATAACTACCATTGACTACCCACAACAGCGACCATTTATAACACCACGACCATGATTATAACAACCACGACCATGATTATAACAACCACGACCATGATTATAGCAACCACGACTATGATTATAACAACCACGACCATGATTCTAACAGCCACGACCATGATTATAACAACCACGACCATGATTATACCACTAACGACCATGATTATAACAACTACGACTATGATTATAACAACTCCGACCATGATTATAACAACCATGACCATGATTATATCAACTACGACTATTATTATAACAACCACGACTATGATTATAACAACCACGAACATGATTATAACAACCACGACAATGATCATAACCACGACTATGATTACAAAAACCACGACCATGATTATAACAACCATAACAATGATCATAACCACGACTATGATTATAACAACCACGACCATGATTATAACAACCACGACAATGATCATAGCCACGACTATGATTATAAAAACCACGAACATGATTATAACAACCATGACCATGATTTTAACAACCACTACCATGATTATGACAACTATGACCATGATTTTAACACTCACGACCAAGATTAAAACAACCACGACCATGACAATAACAACCACGACTATAATTAAAACCACGATTGTGATTATAACAACCACTTATATGATTATAACAACCACGACCATGATTATAACAAACACGACCATGATTATAACAACCACGACCCTGATTATAACAACCACGACCATGATTGTACCACTAACGACCATGATTATAACAACTACGACTACGATTATAACAAGCAGACCATGAAAAAAACAAGCACGACCATGAATACAACAACCACGACCATGATTATATCAACCACGACTACGATTATAGCAACCACGACCATGATTATAACAACCACGACCATGATTATAACAACCACGACCATGATTATGACAACCACGAACATGATTATAACAACCACGACTATGAATATAGCAAACACCACCATGATTATAACAACCACGACCCTGATTATAACAACCACAACCATGATTATACCACTAACGACCATGATTATAGCAACTACGACTACGATTATAACAAGCACGACCATGAAAAAAACAAGCACGACCATGAATACAACAACCACGACTATGATTATAACAACCACGACTATGATTATAACAACTACGACCATGATTATAACAACCATGACCATGATTATAACAACTACGACCATTATTATAAGAACCACGACTATGATTATAACAACCACGACCATGATTATAACAACCACGACCATGATTCTAACAGCCACGACCATGATTATAATAACCACGACTATGATTATAACAACCAACACAATGATTATAACAACCACGCCCATGATTATAACAACCACGAACATGATTTTAACAACCACGCAAATGATCATAACCACGACTATGATTATAACAACCACGACCATGATTATAACAACCACGACCATGATTATAACAACCACGACCATGATTATAACAACCACGACCATGATTATAACAACCACGACAAGGATCATAACCACGACTATGATTATAACTACCACGACCATGATTATAACAACCACGACCATGATTATAACAACAACGACCATTATTATAACAACCACGACTATGATTATAACAACCACGACCATGATTATAACAACCACGACCATGATTATAGCAACCACGGCTATGATTATAACAACCACGACCATGATTCTAACAGCCACGACCATGATTATAACAACCACGACATGATTATACCTCTAACGACCATGATTATAACAACTACGACTATGATTATAACAACTCAGACCATGATTATAACAACCATGACCATGATTATATCAACTACGAATATTATTATAATAACCACGACTATGATTATAACAACCACGACCATGATTATAACAACCACGACAATGATCATAACCACGACTATGATTATAAAAACCATGAACATGATTATAACAACCATGACCATGATTTTAACAACCACTACCATGATTATAACAACTATGACCATGATTATAACACTCACGACCATGATTATAACAACTACGACTACGATTATAACAAGCAGACCATGAAAAAAATAAGCACAACCATGAATACAACAACCACGACTATGATTATAATAACCACGACTATGATTATAACAACTCCGACCATGATTATAACAACCATGACCAAGATTATATCAACTACGACTATTAATATAAAAACTACGACTAGAATTATAACAACCACGAACATGATTATATCAACCACGACAATGATCATAACTACGACTATGATTATAAAAACCACGACCATGATTATAACAACCATAACAATGATCATAACCACGACTATGATTATAACAACCACGACCATGATTATAACAACCACGACCATGATTATAACAACCACGACCACGATTATAACAACCACGACTATGATTATAGCAACCACGACCATGATTATAGCAACCACGACCATGATTATAACAACCACGACCCTGATTATAAAAACCACGACCATGATTATACCACTAACAACCATGATTATAACAACTACGACTACGATTATAACAAGCATGACCATGAAAAAAACAAGCACGACCATGAATACAACAACCACGAGTATGATTATATTAACCACGACTATGATTAGAAGAACTACGACCATGATTATAACAACCAACACCATGATTATAACAACCACCACCATGATTATAACAACTACGACCATGATTATACCACTAACGACCATGATTATAACAACTACGACTGTGATTTTAACAAGCACGACCATGAAAATAAAAAGCACGACCATGAATACAACAACCACGACTATGATTATAACAACCACGACTAGGATTATAACAACCACGACTAGGATTATAACAACCACGACCATACTTATAACAACCATGACCATGATTATAACAACCACGACCATTATAATGCCAACCATGACTATGATTATAACAACGACGACCATGATTATAACAACCACGACTATAATTATAACAACCACGACCATGATTATAACTTCTATGAACGTGATTATAACAACCACGACTATGATTATAACAACCAACACCATGATTATAACAACCACGACCGTGATTATAACAACCACAAACATGATTATAACAACCACGACAATGATCATAACCACGACTATGATTATAAAAACCACGACCGTGATTATAACAACCATGACAATGATCATAACCACGACTATGATTATAACAACCACGACCATGATTATAACAACCACGACCATGATTATAACAAACACGACCACGATTATAACAACCACGACTATGATTATTGCAACCACAACCATGATAATAACAACCACGACCATGAATATAACAACCACGACTATGATCATAACCACGACTATGATTATAGCACCCACGACCATGATTATAACAAACACGACCATGATTATAACAACCACGACCCTGATTATAACAACCACGACCATGATTGTACCACTAACGACCATGATTATAACAACTACGACTACGATAATAACAAGCACGACCATGAAAAAAACAAGCACGACCATGAATACAACAACCACGACTATGATTATAACAACTACGACCATGATTATAACAACCATGACCATTAGGGTGTGTCATAGGAGGGAAGATCAGCTAAAACTAATGGCCCATCACTTTTTTGGTAGATTTTAGAATATATAAACAGAAAATAATTTCAGTTTCAATATTTTGCAACCTTTTGCTAGGTAAATTTTAGCGTGAAATTTATCGAAAATCTAACGTACAGCTGCATTCGTGCATTACAATTAAATAGTGAACATTGCTTTCTGACTTCATTCTTTAACAACCCAACTAACAATATTTTTTTCTGTTTCAGATTCTGATGCATTTATAAGTTGATAATATTTGCGATGGCTGCTTGTGTCAGGACGAGGAACCAAAAATCCAGCCATCTCAGTCACTATCTTGGGTCTGGGAGAGAGCTCCTGAAGTCGGAGTTCCCTACATTGTGAGATGCTTTGAGATACGGTGTTTTTAATCATGCAAATCAGTGAAAAGAACCAAAGAACTTACACAAACAAAGACATTGCCAGTGATATGACCAAAGCTGTCTTGGCACAGTACACTCTGGCTAACGCTCAGTTCAAGCCTCCAGTCATAACAAGTCAGAAGAAGATTAGTGAGAGACTGCTAGCCAGTTGGGAAAAGGCAAGAGATATCTCTCTTGGGAGAGGAAAACTTACAGTTAAGGACAGCTTTGCCAAGCAACTGGACCAGTTATTTGACATAATTACTTGCAAGTGCCCAATTGTTCTCTGTCCTGAGTTTGGATGCGATCGTGACTGTAAAATCCGAGGCCCACATCTCCTGTATTTGCAAGCGTGAACTGAAGATTCCTGTGATCGAACTGGCATTTGTCAAAGCACAGAGAGAGAAGACTGGCAGTATAGGGGCTCTCATGATTTCTAGCCAAGATATTCCGGAGTACAAGAGACAGGAGGCTGCCACAGAGAGACAGAAGAGGAGAAGAGTTGCCGAGGAAAAGAGACTTGAGAAGGCCCAGGGTGAGGTAAAAAAGGCCGATGATTGGAGTCAAGCTGATTCAGAGTTTAATGACTTCCCCATGGCTGATCCGAGTGCTGACCAGGAGAATGGTGACTTTGTCCCTAACCCAGAAAATGATGATCCCAAACCTTCCAGGCATAAGATTCGAAATAGGAAAGATATCCCGAGCATAGCTCTCGCCAGCATGCGACACCACACTGGTCTCAGAGAAACTGCAGAGATAGCAACAGCTGCCTGGGTTGACGGTGGTTTGATAACACCTGATGATGTTCACCTGGTGATAGATCATAACAAAGTAAGGAGAGCTCAGGAGAAATTTGTCAGTAACTTAGAAGAGGAGTTTGATAAGGGGATAAGAGAAAATGGAATCAATTGTTTGTTCTTTGATGGGAGAAGGGATGACACTAAAGTGTTCATGAAAGTTGGAGATTCTGACAAGTTGTTCCCTGCCATGGTGAAGGAGGAACACTACTCCTGCTGCAGTGAACCAGGAGGGAAGTATTTGTGGCATTTCACTCCAGAGAAAGATGACATCAGGAAACCAGCTGAGATAGTGGCAGATAACATTGTGAACGGCTCAGAGAGAGAACGTAGACCAGGCCCCTGCAGGCCATTGGAGGGACAGCACCAACACGAACACACAGGGTGGCAAGGGGGTCATACAGTGGATAAAGGAAGATTGGGAGGAAGCTGGTCTGGATTGTTTTGTGACCTCCACACCAACGAGTTGCCACTCAGACATCTGATCCAGGAGCTGGATGGCAAGACTCTTCAAACAACAGATGGTCTGGTCCTCTTGGCAAGATGCTGGACCCCGCCACTGAGTTTTGGAAATAAATCCGAGCTTTGAAAATCACAGTTGGCCTCCACTCGTTGAGCTTGCACATACTGTCATTGACGACCTGAGTACTGACCAGTACTATGGTTACATGATTTGCAGTGCCATCAAAACTGGGGTCATGCCCGATAGACTTGCTTACCTGCAGATAGGTCCAGTTTCACATTCTAGGTGGCTCACAACGGCTCTCAGGTTCTGCAGAATTTGGGTCGCTCATCATAAACTGAAAGGGAACCAGCTTCACAACCCGAGACTTATTGTCCAATTCATCGTGAGTGTCTACTTGCCAAATTGGTTCAACACCAAGGTCAAGTCATCGTTCTCCGAAGGTCCGAGGCATGCTCTCTTCCAGCTTGAGCTCCTGAGGAGTCAGCCAAGGAAGGTTGTTCAGATTGTGGAGCAGACTGTGAGGAGATCTTCCTGGTATGCTCATCCTGAGGCAGTTCTGCAGACAATGCTCTGCAGTAAGGATGAGGAGGAGAGAAGAGTGGCAGTCAAAAAGATCTTGGATATGAGACTTATGAGAGGATCTGGGCATGACGAATCAGTTGGTGACGATTCCTTCAGGTCAGGAAGACTCCTGAAGTCAATCTAGGTGCCAAGACCCTCACTGATCTCATAGATCTGGATAACATCCAGGCTGGCAGTGAGCCCCCTCTTACCTGCAGCCTCACCAATGTTCAAGACAGAGCTTTCCTGGACAACCCCATGCATGTCCCTGCCTGGCCCTCGCACACCCAGAGTATAGAGCGTTGTGTACAGCAAGTGAGCGAGGCCAGAAGTCACGTGTACAGCCAGGAGAGGAGGGAAGGCTACATCCGAGCTCAGGTGGTCAGCAGGGAGGTGATGAGTAGAAACAAAAGCAAGAAAGACATGTTCTCTATGGTGTGCAGCAACACCGGGTAGTAGTAAAACCGGTTTTTGTATTTGATGATTTTGTTTTCTAAAGGAATATTAAATTTAATAAATGTGTCAAGATCATTCGTTTCACTATTCTGGATCATTTTCATCCTAATAAATTAACCTGATACATTTACTTTACTTTAAATAAGCTATTTAGTGGTGTTGGTAAAAGGGTGGGAATACTGAATTTTCATAAGATTTAAAGTTAAAATTTACCTAGCAAAAAATGAAAACTTTTCAAATCTGAAGATATCACATGATTCTGCACATAGAACTGCATCATTAATACCATGGGCCGATTTTTCAAACTCAAAAAAAAAATTCGCCTCCGTATGACACACCCTAATGACCATGATTATAACAAATACGACCATTATTATAACAACCACGACTATGATTATAACAACCACGACCATGATTATAACAACCACGACTATGATTATAACAACCACGACCATGATTATAGCAACCACGACTATGATTATAACAACCACGACCATGATTCTAACAGCCACGACCATGATTATAACAACCACGAATATGATTATAACAACCAAAACAATGATTATAACAACCACGCCCATGATTATAACAACCACGAACATGATTTTAACAACCACGCCAATGATCATAACCATGACTATGATTATAACAACCACGACCATGATTATAACAACCACGACCATGATTACAACAACCACGACCATGATTATAACAACCACGACAAAGATCATAACCACGACTATGATTATAATTACCCCGACCATGATTATAACAACCACGACCATGATTATAACAACAACGACCATTATTATAACAACCACGACTATGATTATAACAACCACTCCCATGATTATAACAACCACGAACATGATTATAACAACCACGATAATGACCATAACCACGACTATGATTATAACAACCACGACCATGATTATAACAACCACGACCATGATTATAACAACCATGACCCTGATTATAACAACCATAATCATGATTATAACAACCACCTATATGATTATAACAACCATGACTATGATTGTAACAACCAACACCATGATTATAACAACCACGACCGTGATTATAAAAACCACGAACATGATTATAACAGCCACGACAATGATCATAACCACGACTATGATTATAAAAACCACGACCATGATTATAACAATCATGACAATGATCATAACCACGACTATGATTATAACACCACGACCATGATTATAACAACCACGACCATGATTATAACAACAACGACCACGATTATAACAACCACGAATATGATTATAGCAACCACGACCATGATTATAACAACCACGACCATGATTATAACAACCACGACCATGAATATAACAACCACGACTATGATCATAACCACGACAATGATTATAGCAACCACGACCATGATTATAACAAACACGACCATGATTATAACAACCACGACCTTGATTATACCACAAACAACCATGATTATAACAACTACGACTACGATTATAATAAGCACGACCATGAAAAAAACAAGCACGACCATGAATACAACAACCACGACTATGATTATAACAACCACGACTATGATTATAACAACTACGACCATTATTATAACAACCACGACTATGATTATAACAACCACGACCATGATTATAACAACGACGACTATGATTATTACAACCACGACCATGATTATAACAACCACGACTATGATTATAACAACCACGACCATGATTATAGCAACCACGACTATGATTATAACAACCACGACCATGACTCTAACAGCCACGACCATGATTATAACAACCACGACTATGATTATAACAACCAACACAATGATTATAACAACCACGCCCATGATTATAACAACCACGACTATGATTATAACAACCACGACCATGATTATAGCAACCACGACTATGATTATAACAACCACGACCATGATTCTAACAACCACGACTATGATTATAACAACCACGACTATGATTATAAGAACTCCGACCATGATTATAACAACCAAGACCATGATTATATCAACTACGACCATTATTATAACAACCACGACTATGATTATAACAACCTCGAACATGATTATAACAACCACGACAATGATCATAACCCCGACTATGATTATAAAAACGACGACCATGATTATAACAACCATAACAATGATCATAACCACGACTATGATTATAACAACCACGACCATGATTATAACAACCACGACCATGATTATAACAACCACGACCACGATTATAACAACCACAACTATGATTATAGCAACCACGACCATGATTATAACAACCACGACCATGATTATAATAACCACGACCCTGATTACAACAACCACGACCATGATTATACCACTAACAACCATGATTATAACAACTACGACTACGATTATAACAAGCACGACCATGAAAAAACAAGCACGACCATGAATACAACAACCACGACTATGATTATAATAACCACGACTATGATTATAAGAACTACGACCATGATTATAACAACCAACACCATGATTATAACAACCACCACCATGATTATAACAATCACTACCATGATTATACCACTAACGACCATGATTATAACAACTACGACTGTGATTTTAACAAGCACGACCATGAAAATAAAAAGCACGACCATGAATACAACAAGCACGACTATGATTATAACAACCACGACTAGGATTATAACAACGACGACCATGATTATAACAACCATGACTATGATTATAACAACCACGACCATGATTATAACTTCCATGAACGTGATTATAACAACCACGACTATGATTATAACAACCAACACCATGATTATAACAACCACGACCGTGATTATAACAACCACAAACATGATTATAACAACCACGACAATGATCATATCCACGACTATGATTATAAAAACCACGACCGTGATTATAACAACCATGACAATGATCATAACCACGACTATGATTATAACAACCACGACCATGATTATAACAACCACAACCATGATTATAACAACCACGACCACGATTATAACAACCACGACTATGATTATAACACGACCACGACCATGATTATAACAACCACGACCATGATTATAACAACCACGACCCTGATTATAACAACCACGACCATGATTGTACCACTAACGACCATGATTATAACAACTACGACTACGATTATAACAAGCACGACCATGAAAAAAACAAGCACGACCATGAATACAACAACCACGAATATGATTATAACAACCACGACCATGATTATAACAACCACAGCCATGATTATAACAACCACGACTATGATTATAACAACCACGACCAGGATTATAACAACAACGACCACGATTATAACAACCACGAATATGATTATAGCAACCACGACCATGATTATAACAACCACGGCCATGATTATAACAACCACGACCATGAATATAACAACCACGACTATGATCATAACCACGACAATGATTATAGCAACCACGACCATGATTATAACAAACACGACCATGATTATAACAACCACGACCTTGATTATAACAACCACGACCATGATTATACCACAAACAACCATGATTATAACAACTACGACTACGATTATAATAAGCACGACCATCAAAAAAACAAACACGACCATGAATACAACAACCACGACTATGATTATAACAACCACGACTATGATTATAACAACTACGACCATTATTATAACAACCACGACTATGATTATAACAACCACGACCATGATTATAACAACGACGACTATGATTATTACAACCACGACCATGATTATAACAACCACGACTATGATTATAACAACCACGACCATGATTATAGCAACCACGACTATGATTATAACAACCACGACCATGACTCTAACAGCCACGACCATGATTATAACAACCACGACTATGATTATAACAACCAACACAATGATTATAACAACCACGCCCATGATTATAACAACCACGACTATGATTATAACAACCACGACCATGATTATAGCAACCACGACTATGATTATAACAACCACGACCATGATTCTAACAACCACGACTATGATTATAACAACCACGACTATGATTATAAGAACTCCGACCATGATTATAACAACCATGACCATGATTATATCAACTACGACCATTATTATAACAACCACGACTATGATTATAACAACCACGAACATGATTATAACAACCACGACAATGATCATAACCCCGACTAGGATTATAAAAACGACGACCATGATTATAACAACCATTACAATGATCATAACCACGACTATGATTATAACAACCACGACCATGATTATAACAACCACGACCATGATTATAACAACCACGACCACGATTATAACAACCACGACTATGATTATAGCAACCACGACCATGATTATAACAACCACGACCATGATTATAACAACCACGACCCTGATTACAAGAACCACGACCATGATTATACCACTAACAACCATGATTATAACAACTACGACTACGATTATAACAAGCACGACCATGAAAAAACAAGCACGACCATGAATACAACAACCACGACTATGATTATAATAACCACGACTATGATTATAAGAACTACGACCATGATTATAACAACCAACACCATGATTATAACAACCACCACCATGATTATAACAACCACTACCATGATTATACCACTAACGACCATGATTATAACAACTACGACTGTGATTTTAACAAGCACGACCATGAAAATAAAAAGCACGACCATGAATACAACAAGCACAACTATGATTATAACAACCACGACTAGGATTATAACAACGACGACCATGATTATAACAACCATGACTATGATTATAACAACCACGACCATGATTATAACTTCCATGAACGTGATTATAACAACCACTACTATGATTATAACAACCAACACATGATTATAACAACCACGACCGTGATTATAACAACCACAAACATGATTATAACAACCACGACAATGATCATATCCACGACTATGATTATAAAAACCACGACCGTGATTATAACAACCATGACAATGATCATAACCACGACTATGATTATAACAACCACGACCATGATTATAACAACCACAACCATGATTATAACAACCACGACCACGATTATAACAACCACGACTATGATTATAGCAACCACGACCATGATTATAACAACCACGACCATGATTATAACAACCACGACCCTGATTATAACAACCACGACCATGATTGTACCACTAACGACCATGATTATAACAACTACGACTACGATTATAACAAGCACGACCATGAAAAAAACAAGCACGACCATGAATACAACAACCACGAATATGATTATAACAACCACGACCATGATTATAACAACCACAGCCATGATTATAACAACCACGACTATGATTATAACAACCACGACCAGGATTATAGCAACACGACTATGATTATAACAACCACGACCATGATTCTAACAGCCACGACTATGATTATAACAACCACGACTATGATTATAACAACCAACACAATGATTATAACATCCACGCCCATGATTATAACAACCACGAACATGATTTTAACAACCACGCCAATGATCATAACCACGACAATGATTATAACAACCACGACCATGATTATAACAACCACGACCATGATTATAACAACCACGACCATGATTATAACAACCACGAAAAGGATCATAACCACGACTATGATTATAACTACCACGACCATGATTATAACAACCACGAACATGATTATAACAACAACGACCATAATTATAACAACCACGACTATGATTATAACAACCACGACCATGATTATAACAACCACGAACATGATTATAACAACCACGACAATGATCATAACCACGACTATGATTATAACAACCACGACCATGATTATAACAACCACGACCATGATTATAACAACCATGACCATGATTATAACAACCATGATCATGATTATAACAACCACCTATATGATTATAACAACCACGACTATGATTAAAACAACCAACACCATGATTATAACAACCACGACCGTGATTATAACAACCACGAACATGATTATAACAACCACGACAATGATCATAACCACGACTATGATTATAAAAACCACGACCATGATTATAACAACCATGACAATGATCATACCCACGACTATGATTATGACAACCACGACCATGATTATAACAACCACGACCATGATTATAACAACAACGACCACGATTATAACAACCACGACTATGATTATAGCAACCACGACCATGATTATAACAACCACGACCATGATTATAACAACCACGACCATGAATATAACAACCACGACTATGATCATAACCACGACAATGATTATAGCAACCACGACCATGATTATAACAAACACGACCATAATTATACCAACCACAACCCTGATTATAACAACCACGACCATGATTATACCACTAACAACCATGATTATAACAACTACGACTACGATTATAACAAGCACGACCATGAAAAAACCAAGCACGACCATGAAATCAACAACCACGATTATGATTATAACAACCACGACTATGATTATAACAACTACGACCATTATTATAAGAACCAAGACTATGATTATAACAACCACGACCATGATTATAACAACGACGACTATGATTATAACAACCACGACCATGATTATAGCAACCACGACTATGATTATAACAACCACGACCATGATTCTAACAGCCACGTTCATGATTATAACAACCACAACTATGATTATAACAACCAACACAATGATTATAACAACCATGCCCATGATTATAACAACCACGAACATGATTATAATAACCACGCCAATGATCATAACCACGACTATGATTATAACTACCACGACCATGATTATAACAACCACGACCATGATTATAACAACCACGACCATGATTATAACAACCAACACCATGATTATAACAACCACGACCATGATTATAACACCACGAATATGATTATAACATCCACGACAAGGAGCATAACCACGACTATGATTATAACTACCACGACCATGATTATACAACCGACCATGATTATAACAATAACGACCATAATTATAACAACCGACCATGATTATAACATAACAACCATGATTATAACAACCACGACCATGATTATAACAACCACGAACATGATTATAACAACCACGACAAGGATCATAACCACGACTATGATTATAACAACCACGACCATGATTATACAACCACGACCATGATTATATCAACCACGAACATGATTATAACAACCATGACCATGATTATAACGACCACTACCATGATTATAACAACCATGACCATGATTATAACACTCACGACCAAGATTAAAACAAGCACGACCATGACAATAACAACCACGACTATAATCATAACCACGATTGTGATTATAACAACCACCTATATGATTATAACAACCACGACCATGATTATAACAACCACGACTATGATTATAACAATCATGACAATGATTATAACGACCACCACCATGATTATAACAACCACGACCATGATTATACCACTAACGACCATGATTATAACAACTACAACAATGATTATAACAAGCACAACCATGAAAAAAACAAGCACGACCATGAATACTACAACCATGACTATGATTATAACAATCACGACCATGAATATAACAACCATGACTATGATTATAAAATCCACGACCATTATTTTAACAACCACGACTATAATTATAACAACCACGACCATGATTATAACAACAACGACTGTGATTATAGCAACCACGACCATGATTAAAACAACCACGACTATGATTATGACAACCACGACCATGATTATATCAACCAGGACTACGATTATAGCAACCACGACCTTGCTTATAACAACCACGACCTTGATTATAACAACCACGACCATGATTATGACAACCACGAACATGATTATAACAACCACGACTATGATTATAGCAAACACGACCATGATTTTAACAACCACGACCAAGAATATAACAACCACGACCATGATTATAACAACCATGACTATGATTAGAACAATCAAGACTATGATTATAACAAACACAACCATAATTATAAGAACCACGACTATGATTATGACAACCACGACCATGAATATAACAAGCACGACTATGATTATAACAACCACGACCATTATTATAACAACGACGACAAGAATTATATCAATCACGACTATGATTAAAATAACCACGACCATGATTATGACAACCACGACCATGATTATAACAACCACGACTACGATTATAGCAACCACGACCATGATTTTAACAACCACGACCATGATTATAACAACCACGACAATGATTATGACAACCACGCCCATGATTATAACAACCACGACTATGATTATAGCAAACACGACCATGATTTTAACAACCACGACCATGATTATAACAACCACGACCATGATTATAACAACCACGACAAGGATCATAACCACGACTATGATTATAACTACCAACACCATGATTATAACAACCACGACCATGATTATAACAACCACTAACATGATTATAACAACCACGCCAATGATCATAACCACGACTATGATTATAACTACCACGACCATGATTATAACTACCACGACCATGATTATATCTACCACGACCATGATTATAACAACTACGACCATGATTATAACAACCAACACCATGATTATAACAACCACAACCATGATTATAACAACCACAACCATGATTATAATAACCACGTCAAGGATCATAACCACGACTATGATTATAACTACCAACACCATGATTATAACAACCACGACCATGATTATAACAACCACGACCATGATTATAACAACCATGACCATGATTTTAGTAACCATGATCATGATTATAACAACCACCTATATGATTATAACAAGCACGACTTTGATTATAACACTCACGACCATGATTATAACAACCACGAACATGATTATAACAACCATGACCATGATTATAACAACCACTACCATGATTATAACAACTATGCCCATGATTATAACACTCACGACCAAGATTAAAACTTCCACGACCATGACAAAAACAACCACGACTATAATTATAACCACGATTGTGATTATAACAACCACCTATATGATTATAACAACCACGACCATGATTATAACAACCACGACCATGATTATAACAACAACGACCACGATTATAACAACCACGACTATGATTATAGCAACCACGACCATGATTATAACAACCACGACCATGATTATAACAACCACGACCATGAATATAACAACCACGACTATGATCATAACCACGACAATGATTATAGCAACCACGACCATGATTATAACAAACACGACCATAATTATACCAACCACAACCCTGATTATAACAACCACGACCATGATTATACCACTAACAACCATGATTATAACAACTACGACTACGATTATAACAAGCACGACCATGAAAAAACCAAGCACGACCATGAAATCAACAACCACGATTATGATTATAACAACCACGACTATGATTATAACAACTACGACCATTATTATAAGAACCAAGACTATGATTATAACAACCACGACCATGATTATAACAACGACGACTATGATTATAACAACCACGACCATGATTATAGCAACCACGACTATGATTATAACAACCACGACCATGATTCTAACAGCCACGTTCATGATTATAACAACCACAACTATGATTATAACAACCAACACAATGATTATAACAACCATGCCCATGATTATAACAACCACGAACATGATTATAATAACCACGCCAATGATCATAACCACGACTATGATTATAACTACCACGACCATGATTATAACAACCACGACCATGATTATAACAACCACGACCATGATTATAACAACCAACACCATGATTATAACAACCACGACCATGATTATAACAACCACCGAATATGTTATAACAACCCGACAAGGAGCATAACCACGACTATGATTATAACTACCACGACCATGATTATACAACCACGACCATGATTATAACAATAACGACCATAATTATAACAACCACGACCATGATTATAACAACCAACACCATGATTATAACAACCACGACCATGATTATAACAACCACGAACATGATTATAACAACCACGACAAGGATCATAACCACGACTATGATTATAACAACCACGACCATGATTATACAACCACGACCATGATTATATCAACCACGAACATGATTATAACAACCATGACCATGATTATAACGACCACTACCATGATTATAACAACCATGACCATGATTATAACACTCACGACCAAGATTAAAACAAGCACGACCATGACAATAACAACCACGACTATAATCATAACCACGATTGTGATTATAACAACCACCTATATGATTATAACAACCACGACCATGATTATAACAACCACGACTATGATTATAACAATCATGACAATGATTATAACGACCACCACCATGATTATAACAACCACGACCATGATTATACCACTAACGACCATGATTATAACAACTACAACAATGATTATAACAAGCACAACCATGAAAAAAACAAGCACGACCATGAATACTACAACCATGACTATGATTATAACAATCACGACCATGAATATAACAACCATGACTATGATTATAAAATCCACGACCATTATTTTAACAACCACGACTATAATTATAACAACCACGACCATGATTATAACAACAACGACTGTGATTATAGCAACCACGACCATGATTAAAACAACCACGACTATGATTATGACAACCACGACCATGATTATATCAACCAGGACTACGATTATAGCAACCACGACCTTGCTTATAACAACCACGACCTTGATTATAACAACCACGACCATGATTATGACAACCACGAACATGATTATAACAACCACGACTATGATTATAGCAAACACGACCATGATTTTAACAACCACGACCAAGAATATAACAACCACGACCATGATTATAACAACCATGACTATGATTAGAACAATCAAGACTATGATTATAACAAACACAACCATAATTATAAGAACCACGACTATGATTATGACAACCACGACCATGAATATAACAAGCACGACTATGATTATAACAACCACGACCATTATTATAACAACGACGACAAGAATTATATCAATCACGACTATGATTAAAATAACCACGACCATGATTATGACAACCACGACCATGATTATAACAACCACGACTACGATTATAGCAACCACGACCATGATTTTAACAACCACGACCATGATTATAACAACCACGACAATGATTATGACAACCACGCCCATGATTATAACAACCACGACTATGATTATAGCAAACACGACCATGATTTTAACAACCACGACCATGATTATAACAACCACGACCATGATTATAACAACCACGACAAGGATCATAACCACGACTATGATTATAACTACCAACACCATGATTATAACAACCACGACCATGATTATAACAACCACTAACATGATTATAACAACCACGCCAATGATCATAACCACGACTATGATTATAACTACCACGACCATGATTATAACTACCACGACCATGATTATATCTACCACGACCATGATTATAACAACTACGACCATGATTATAACAACCAACACCATGATTATAACAACCACAACCATGATTATAACAACCACAACCATGATTATAATAACCACGTCAAGGATCATAACCACGACTATGATTATAACTACCAACACCATGATTATAACAACCACGACCATGATTATAACAACCACGACCATGATTATAACAACCATGACCATGATTTTAGTAACCATGATCATGATTATAACAACCACCTATATGATTATAACAAGCACGACTTTGATTATAACACTCACGACCATGATTATAACAACCACGAACATGATTATAACAACCATGACCATGATTATAACAACCACTACCATGATTATAACAACTATGCCCATGATTATAACACTCACGACCAAGATTAAAACTTCCACGACCATGACAAAAACAACCACGACTATAATTATAACCACGATTGTGATTATAACAACCACCTATATGATTATAACAACCACGACCATGATTATAACAACCACGACTATGAATATAACAATCATGACTATGATTATAACGACCACCACCATGATTATAACAACCACGACCATGATTATACCACTAACGACCATGATTATAACAACTACGACTACGATTATAACAAGCACGACCATGAAAAAAACAAGCACGACCATGAATACTACAACCACGACTATGATTATAACAATCACGACCATGAATATAGCAACCACGACTATGATTATAACAACCACGACTATTATTTTGACAACCACGACTATGATTATAACAACCACGACCATGATTATAACAGCGACGACTGTGATTATAGCAACCACGACCATGATTAAAACAATCACGACTATGATTATGACAACCACGACCATGATTATATCAACCACGACTACGATTATAGCAACCACGACCATGATTATAACAACCACGACCATGATTATAACAACTACGACCATGATTATGACAACCACGAACATGATTATAACAACCACGACTATGATTATAGCAAACACGACCATGATTATAACAACCACGACCCTGATTATAACAACCACGACCATGATTATACCACTAACGACCATGATTATAACAACTACGACTACGATTATAACAAGCACGACCATGAAAAAAACAAGCACGACCATGAATACAACAACCACGACCATGATTATAACAACCACGACTATAATTATAACAACTACGACCATGATTATAACAACCATGACCAGGATTATAGCAACCGCGACTACGATTATAACAACCGCGACCATGATTCTAACAGCCACGACCATGATTATGACAACCACGACTATGATTATAACAACCAACACAATGATTATAACAACCACGCCCATGATTATAACAACCACGAACATGATTTTAACAACAACGCCAATGATCATAACCACGACTATGATTATATCAACCACGACCATGATTATAACAACCACAACCATGATTATAACAACCACGACCATGATTATAACAACCACGACCATGATTATAACAACCACGACAAGGATCATAACCACGACTATGATTATAACTACCACGACCATGATTATAACAACCACGACCATGATTATAACAACAACGACCATTATTATAACAACCACGACTATGATTATAACAACCACTACCATGATTATAACAACCACGACCAAGATTATAGCAACCACGACTATGATTATAACAACCACGACCATGATTCTAACAGCCACGACCATGATTATAACAACCACGACCATGATTATACCACTAACGCCTATGATTATAACAACAACGACTACGATTATAACAAGCACAACCATGAAAAAAACAAGCACGACCATGAATACAACAACCACGACTATAATTATAACAACCACGACTATGATAATAACAACTCTGACCATGATTATAACAACCATGACCATGATTATATCAACTACGACTATTATTATAACAACCACGAGTATGATTATAACAACCACGAACATGATTATAACAACCACGACAATGATCATAACCACGACTATGATTATAAAAACCACCACCATGATTATAACAACCATAACAATTATCATAACCACGACTATGATTATAACAACCACGACCATGATTATAACAACCACGACCATGATTATAAAAACCACGACCACGATTATAACAACCACGACTATGATTATAGCAACCACGACTATGATTATAACAACCACGACCATGATTATAACAACCACGACCCTGATAATACCAACCACGACCATGATTATACCACTAACAACCATGATTATAACAACTACGACTACGATTATAACAACCACGACCATGAAAAGAACAAGCACGACCATGAATACAACAACTACGACTATGATTATAATAACCACGACTATGATTATAAGAACTACGACCATGATTATAACAACCAACACCATGATTATAACAACCACCACCATGATTATAACAACCACGACCATGATTATACCACTAACGACCATGATTATAACAACTACGACTACGATTATAACAAGCACGACCATGAAAAAAACAAGCACGACCATGAATACTACAACCACGACTATGATTATAACAATCACGACCATGAATATAGCAACCACGACTATGATTATAACAACCACGACAATTATTATAACAACCACGACCATGATTATAACAACCACGACCATGATTATAACAACCACGACCATGATTATAACAACCACGACAAGGATCATAACCACGACTATGATTATAACTACCACGACCATGATTATAACAACCACGACCATGATTATAACAACAACGACCATGATTATAGCAACCACGACTATGATTATAACAACCACGACCATGATTCTAACAGCCACGACCCTGATTATAACAACCAAGACCATGATTATACCACTAACGACCATGATTATAACAACTACTACTACGATTATAACAAGCACGACCATGAAAAAAACAAGCACGACCATGAATACAACAACCCCGACTATGATTATAACAACCACGACTATGATTATAATAACTCCGACCATGATTATAACAACCATGACCATGATTATATCAACTACGACTATTATTATAACAACCACGACTATGATTATAACAACCACGAACATGATTATAACAACCACGACAAGGATCATAACCACGACTATGATTATAACTACCACGACCATGATTATAACAACCACGACCATGATTATGACAACCACGACCATGATTATAACAACCACGAACATGATTATATCAACCACGCCAATGATCATAACCACGACTATGATTATCACTACCACGACCATGATTATAACAACCACGACCATGATTATAACAACCACGACCATGATTATAACAACCAACACCATGATTATAATAACCACGACCATGATTATAACAACCACGAACATGATTATAAAAACCACGACAAAGATCATAACCACGACTATGATTATAACTACCAACACCATGATTATAACAACCACGACCATGATTATAACAACCACGACCATGATTATAACAACCATGACCATGATTTTAATAACCATGATCATGATTATAACAACCACCTATATGATTATAACAAGCACGGCTTTGATTATAACACTCACGACCATGATTATAAAAACCACGAACATGATTATAACAACCATGACCATGATTATAACAACCACTACCATGATTATAACAATTATGACCATGATTATAACACTCACGACCAAGATTAAAACAACCACGACCATGACAATAACAACCACGACTATAATTATAACCACGATTGTGATTATAACAACCACCTATATGATTATAACAACCACGACCATGATTATAACAACCACGACTATGATTATAACAATCATGACTATGATTATAACGACCACCACCATGATTATAACAACCACGACCATGATTATACCACTAACGACCATGATTATAACAACTACGACTACGATTATAACAAGCACGACCATGAAAAAAACAAGCACGACCATGAATACTACAACTACGACTATGATTATAACAATCACGACCATGAATATAACAACCACGACTATGATTATAACAACCACGACCATTATTTTAACCACGACTCTGATTATAACAACCACGACCATGATTATAACAACGACGACTGTGATTATAGCAACCACGACCATGATTAATACAACCACGACTATGATTATGACAACCACGACCATGATTATATCAACCACGACTACGATTATAGCAACCACGACCATGATTATAACAACCACGACCATGATTATAACAACCACGACCATGATTATGACAACCACGAACATGATTATAACAACCACGATTATGAATATAGCAAACACGACCATGATTATAACAACCACGATCCGGATTATAACAACCACGACCATGATTATACCACTAACGACCATGATTATAGCAACTACGACTACGATTATAACAAGCACGACCATGAAAAAAACAAGCAGGACCATGAATACAACAACCACGACAATGATTATAACAATCACGACTATGATTATAACAACTACGACATGATTATAACAACCATGACCATGATTATAACAACTACGACCATTATTATAAGAACCACGACTATGATTATAACAACCACGACCATGATTATAACAACCACGACCATGATTCTAACAGCCACGACCATGATTATAACAACCACGACTATGATTATAACAACTACGACCATTATTATAACAACCACGACTATGATTATACATCCACGACCATGATTATAACAACCACGACTATGATTATAACAACCACGACCATGATTATAGCAACCACGACTATGATTATAACAACCACGACCATGATTCTAACAGCCACGACCATGATTATAACAACCATAACTATGATTATAACAACCAACACAATGATTATAACAACCACGGCCATGATTATAACAACCACGAACATGATTATAACAACCACGCCAATGATCATAACCATGACTATGATTATAACTACCACGACCATGATTATAACAACCACGACCATGATTATAACAACCACGACCATGATTATAACAACCAACACCATGATTATAACAACCACGACCATGATTATAACAACCACGAACATGATTATAACAACCACGACAAGGATCATAACCACGACAATGATTATAACAACCAACACCATGATTATAACAACCACGACCATGATTATAACAACCACGAACATGATTATAACAACCACGCCAATGATCATAACCCCGACTATGATTATAACTACCACGACCATGATTATAACAACCACGACCATGATTATAACAACCACGACTATGATTATAACAACCAACACCATGATTATAACAACCACAACCATGCTTATAACAACCACGAACATGATTATAACAACCACGACAAGGATCATAACCACGACTATGATTATAACTACCAACACCATGATTATAACAACCACGACCATGATTATAACAACCACGACCATGATTATAACAACCATGACCATGATTTTAGTAACCATGATCATGATTATAACAGCCACCTATATGATTATAACAAGCACGACTTTGATTATAACACTCACGACCATGATTATAAGAACCACGAACATGATTATAACAACCATGACCATGATTATAACAACCACTACCATGAATATAACAACTATGCGCATGATTATAACACTCACGACCAAGATTAAAACAACCACGACCATGACAATAACAACCACGACTATAATTATAACCACGATTGTGATTATAACAACCACCTATATGATTATAACAACCACGACCATGATTATAACAACCACGACTATGATTATAACAATCATGACTATGATTATAACGACCACCACCATGATTATAACAAACACGACCATGATTATACCACTAACGACCATGATTATAACAACTACGACTACGATTATAACAAGCACGACCATGAAAAAAACAAGCACGACCATGAATACTACAACCACGACTATGATTATAACAATCACGACCATGAATATAGCAACCACGACTATGATTATAACAACCACGACCATTATTTTAACAACCACGACTATGATTATAACAACCACGACCATGATTATAACAACGACGACTGTGATTATAGCAACCACGACCATGATTAAAACAATCACGACTATGATTATGACAACCACGACCATGATTATATCAACCACGACTACGATTATAGCAACCACGACCATGATTATAACAACCACGACCATGATTATAACAACCACGACCATGATTATGACAACCACGAACATGATTATAACAACCACGACTATGATTATAGCAAACACGACCATGATTATAACAACCACGACCCTGATTATAACAACCACGACCATGATTATACCACTAACGACCATGATTATAACAACTACGACTACGATTATAACAAGCACGACCATGAAAAAAACAAGCATGACCATGAATACAACAACCACGACTATGATTATAACAACCACGACTATAATTATAACAACTACGACCATGATTATAACAACCACGACTATGATTATAACAACTGCGACCATGATTATAACAACCATGACCATGATTATAACAACTACGACCATTATTATAACAACCACGACTATGATTATAACAACCACGACCATGATTATAACAACCACGACTATGATTATAACAACCACGACCATGATTATAGCAACCGCGACTATGATTATAACAACCACGACCATGATTCTAACAGCCACGACCATGATTATAACAACCACGCCCATGATTTTAACAACCACGAACATGATTTTAACAACAACGCCAATGATCATAACCACGACTATAATTATAATAACCACGACCATGATTATAACAACCACAACCATGATTATAACAACCACGACCATGATTATAACAACGACGACCATGATTATAACAACCACGACAAGGATCATAACCACGACTATGATTATAACTACCACGACCATGATTATAACAACCACGACCATGATTATATCAACAACGACCATTATTATAACAACCACGACTATGATTATAACAACCACGACCATGATTATAACAACCACGACCATGATTATAGCAACCACGACCATGATTATAACAACCACGACCATGATTCTAACAGCCACGACCATGATTATAACAACCACGACCATGATTATACCACTAACGCCCATGATTATAACAACTACGACTACGATTATAACAAGCACGACCATGAAAAAAACAAGCACGACCATGAATACAACAACCACGACTATAATTATAACAACCACGACTATGATTATAACAACTCCGACCATGATTATAACAACCATGACCATGATTATATCAACTACGACTATTATTATAACAACCACGAGTATGATTATAACAACCACGAACATGATTATAACAACCACGACTATGATCATAACCACGACTATGATTATAAAAACCACGACCATGATTATAACAACCATAACAATGATTATAACCACGACTATGATTATAACAACCATGACCATGATTATAACAACCACGACCATGATTATAACAACCACGACCACGATTATAACAACCACGACTATGATTATAGCAACCACGACTATGATTATAACAACCACGACCATGATTATAACAACCACGACCCTGATAATACCAACCACGACCATGATTATACCACTAACAACCATGATTATAACAACTACGACTACGATTATAACAAGCACGACCATGAAAAAAACAAGCACGACCATGAATACAACAACCACGACTATGATTATAATAACCACATCTATGAATATAAGAACTACGACCATGATTATAACAACCAACACCATGATTATAACAACCACCAATATGATTATATCAACCACGACCATGATTATACCACTAACGACCATGATTATAACAACTACGACTCCGATTATAACAAGCACGACCATGAAAAAAACAAGCACGACCATGAATACTACAACCACGACTATGATTATAACAATCACGACCATGAATATAGCAACCACGACTATGATTAGAACAACCACGACCATTATTATAACAACCACGACCATGATTATAACAACCACGACCATGATTATAACAACCACGACCATGATTATAACAACCACGACAAGGATCATAACCACGACTATGAGTATAACTACCACGACCATGATTATAACAACAACGACCATGATTATAACAACAACGACCATTATTATAACAACCACGACTATGATTATAACAACCACGACCATGATTATAACAACCACGACCATGATTATAGCAACCACGACTATGATTATAACAACCACGACCATGATTCTAACAGCCACGACCATGATTATAACAACCACGACCATGATTATACCACTAACGACCATGATTATAACAACTACGACTACGATTATAACAAGCACGACCATGAAAAAAACAAGCACGACCATGAATACAACAACCACGACTATGATTATAACAACCACGACTATGATTATAATAACTCCGACCATGATTATAACAACCATGACCATGATTATATCAACTACGACTATTATTATAACAACACGACTATGATTATAACAACCACGAACATGATTATAACAACCACGACAAGGATCATAACCACGACTATGATTATAACTACCAACACCATGATTATGACAACCACGACCATGATTATAACAACCACGAACATGATTATATCAACCACGCCAATGATCATAACACGACTATGATTATCACTACCACGACCATGATTATAACAACCACGACCAAGATTATAACAACCAACACCATGATTAAAACAACCACGACCATGATTATAACAACCACGAACATGATTATAAAAACCACGACAAAGATCATAACCACGACTATGATTATAACTACCAACACCATGATTATAACACCACGACCATGATTATAACAACCACGACCATGATTATAACAACCATGACCATAATTTTAACAACCATGATCATGATTATAAAAACCACCTATATGATTATAACAAGCACGACTTTGATTATAACACTCACGACCATGATTATAACAACCACGAACATGATTATAACAACCATGACCATGATTATAACAACAACTACCATGATTATAACAACTATGACCATGATTATAACACTCACGACCAAGATTAAAACAACCACGACCATGACAATAACAACCACGACTATAATTATAACCACGATTGTGATTATAACAACCACCTATATGATTATAACAACCACGACCATGATTATAACAACCACGACTATGATTATAACAATCATGACTATGATTATAACGACCACCACCATGATTATAACAACCACGACCATGATTATACCACTAACGACCATGATTATAACAACTACGACTACGATTATAACAAGCACGACCATGAAAAAAACAAGCACGACCATGAATACAACAACCACGACTATGATTATAACAATCACGACCATGAATATAACAACCACGACTATGATTATAACAACCACGACCATTATCTTAACCACGACTATGATTATAACAACCACGACCATGATTATAACAACGACGAATGTGATTATAGCAACCACGACCATGATTAAAACAACCACGACTATGATTATGACAACCACGACCATGATTATATCAACCACGACTACGATTATAGCAACCACGACCATGATTATAACAACCACGACCATGATTATAACAACCACGACCATGATTATGACAACCACGAACATGATTATAACAACCACGACTATGAATATAGCAAACACGACGATGATTATAACAACCACGACCCTGATTATAACAACCACGACCATGATTATACCACTAACGACCATGATTATAGCAACTACGACTACGATTATAACAAGCACGACCATGAAAAAAACAAGCACGACCATGAATACAACAACCACGACAATGATTATAACAACCACGACTATGATTATAACAACTACGACCATGATTATAACAACCATGACCATGATTATAACAACTACGACCATTATTATAAGAACCACGACTATGATTATAACAACCACGACCATGATTATAACAACCACGACCATGATTCTAACAGCCACGACCATGATTATAACAACCACGACTATGATTATAACTACTATGACCATTATTATAACAACCACGACTATGATTATACATCCAACCGACTATGATTATAACAACCACGACCATGATTATAACAACCACGACCATGATTATAACAACCACGACCATGATTATAACAACCACGACTATGATTATAACTACCATGACCATGATTATAACAACCACGACTATGATTATACAACCAAGACCATGATTATAACAACCACGACTATGATTATAACAACCACGACCATGATTATAACAACCACGACCATGATTATAACAACCGACGCCCTTTCAACACTATGATTATAACAACCACCAACCGACCATGATTATAACAACTACGACTATGATTATAACAACCACGACCATGATTATAACAACCACGACTATGACTATAACAACGGCGACCATGATTATAACAACCACGACCATGATTTTAACAACCACGACTATGATTATAACAACCAACACCATGATTATAACAACCATATTCATGATTATAACAACCACGACCATGATTATAACAACCACAACTATGATCATAAAAACCACGACCATAATTATAACAACCACGACCATAATTATAACAACCACGACCATGAATATAACAACCACGACCATGAATATAACAACCTCGACCATGATTATAACAACCAAGACTATGATTAGAACAATCACGACTATGATTATAACAAATACAACCATAATTATAACAACCCCGACTATGATTATGACAACCACGACCATGATTTTAACAACCAAGACCATGATTATGACAACCACGACCATGATTATAACAACCACGACTATTATTATAGCAAACACGACCATGATTTTAACAACCACGACCATGATTATAACATCCATGTCCATGATTATAACAACCACGACCATTATTATAACAACCACGACTAAGATTATAACAACCACGACCATGATTATAACAACCACGACTATGATTATAACAACCACGACCATGATTATAACAACCACGACTATGATTATAACACCCACAACCATGATTATAATAACCACGACCATGATTATAACAACCACGACTATGATTATAACAACTACGAAAATGATTATAACAACCATGACAATGATCAAAACCACGACTATGATTATAACAAGCTCAACCATAAATATAACAACCACGACCATGATTATAACAACCACGACAATGATTATAACAATCATGACTTTGATTATAACAACCACAACCATGATTATAACAACCACGACTATGATTATAACAACCACGACCATGATTATAACAACCACGACCATGATTATAACAACCATGACTGTGATTAAGACAATCATGACCATGAATATAACAACCACGACCATGATTATAACAACCACGACCATGATTATAATTTCCACGAATATGATTATAACAACCACGACCATGATTATAACAACCACGACTATGTTTTTAACAACCATGACTATGATTATAAAAACCACGACCATGAATATAACATCCATGACCATGATTATAACAACCACGACGATTATTATAACAACCACGACTATGACTATAACAACCACCAACCACGACCATGGTTATAACAACCACGACTATGATTATAACAACCACGACCATGATTATAACAACCACGACTATGACTATAACAGCGGCGACCATGATTATAACAACCACGACCATGATTATAACAACCACGACTATGATTATAACAACCAACACCATGATTATAACAACCATATTCATGATTATAACAACCACAACCATGATTATAACAACCATGACTATGATCATAACAACCACGACCATAATTATAACAACCACGACCATAATTAGAACAATAACGACCATGAATATAACAACTACGACTATGAATATAACAACCACGACCATGATTATAACAACCACGACCATGATTATAACAACCATGACTATGATTAAGACAATCATGACCATGAATATAACAACCACGACCATGATTATAACAACCACGACCATGATTATAATTACCACGAATATGATTATAACAACCACTACCATGATTATAACAACCACGACTATGTTTATAACAACCATGACTATGATTATAAAAACCACGACCATGAATATAACATCCATGACCATGATTATAACAAGCACGACGATTATTATAACAACCACGACTATGATTATAACAACCACCAACCACGACCATGGTTATAACAACCACGACTATGATTATAACAACCACGACCATGATTATAACAACCACGACTATGACTATAACAGCGGCGACCATGATTATAACAACCACGACAATGATTATAACAACCACGACTATGATTATAACAACCAACACCATGATTATAACAACCATATTCATGATTATAACAACCACGACCATGATTATAACAACCACGACTATGATCATAACAACCACGACCATAATTATAACAACCACGACCATAATTAGAACAATAACGACCATGAATATAACAACTACGACTATGAATATAACAACCACGACCATGATTATAACAACCAAGACTATGATTAGAACAATCACGACTATGATTATAACACATACAACCATAATTTTAACAACCCCGACTATGATTATGACAACCACGACCATGATTATAACAACCACGACCATGATTATGACAACCACGACCATGATTATAACAACCACGACTATTATTATAGCAAACACGACCATGATTTTAACAACCACGACCATGATTTTAAAATCCATGTCCATGATTATAACAACCACGACCATTATTATAACAACCACTACTAAGATTATACCAACCACGACCATGAATATAACAACCACGACTATGATTATAACAACCACGACCATGATTATAACAACCACGACTATGATTATAACACCCACGACCAATATTACAATAACCACGACCATGATTATAACAACCACGACTATGATTATAACAACCAACACCATGATTATAACAACCACAACCATGATTATAACAACCCCGAACATGATTATAACAACCACGACAATGATCATAACCACGACTATGATTATAACACGCTCGACCATGAATATAACAACCACGACCATGGTTATAACAACCACGACAATGATCATAACCACGACTATGATTATAACAAGCTCGACCATGAATATAACAACCACGACCATGATTTTGACAACCACGACCATAATTATATCAACCATGACTATGATTATGACAAACACGACCATGAATATAACAACCACGACCATGATTATAACAACCACGACCATGATTATAATAACCACGACTATGATTATAACAACCACGACCATGATTATAACAACCATGACCATGATTATAACAACCACGACCATTATTATAACAACCACGTCTATGATTATATTAAACACGACTATGATTATAACAACCACGACCATGATTATAACAACCATGACCATGATTATAACACCCACAACCATTATTATAACAACCACGTCTGAGATTATAACAACCACGACCATGATTATAACAACCATAACCATGATTATAACAACCACGAACATGATTATAACAACAAAGACAATATCATAACCACGACTATGATTATAACAAGCACGACCATGAATATAACAACCAACACCATGCTTATAACAACCACGACCATGATTATAACAACCACGACAATGAGCATAAATACGACTATGATTATAACAAGCACCACCATGAATATAACAACCACGACCATGAAAATAAGAAGCACGACCATGAATACAACAACCACGACTATGATTATAACAACCACGACTATGACTATAATAACTACAACCATGATTATAACAACCATGACCATGATTAAAACAACCACGAACATGATTATAACAACAACGACAATATCATAACCACGACTATGATTATAACAAGCACGACCATGAATATAACAACCAACACCATGCTTATAACAACCACGACCATGATTATAACAACCACGACAATGAGCATAAATACGACTATGATTATAACAAGCACCACCATGAATATAACAACCACGACCATGAAAATAAGAAGCACGACCATGAATACAACAACCACGACTATGATTATAACAACCACGACTATGACTATAATAACTACGACTATGATTATAACAAACATGACCATGATTATAACAACCACGACCATTATTATAACAACCACGTCTATGATTATAACAACCAAAACCATGATTATAAACACGACTATGATTATAACAAGCTCGACCATGAATATAACAACCACGACCATGATTATAACAACCACGACTATGATTATAACAATCATGAAAATGATTATAACAACTACGACTATGATTATGACAAGCACGACCATGAATATAACAACCACGACCATGATTATAACAACCACGACCATGATTATAACATCCACGACTATGATTATAACAACCACGACCATGTTTATAACAACCTCGACTATGATTATAACAACCGCGACCATGATTATAATAACCACGACCATGATTATAATAACCACGACCATGATTATAAAAACCCATTGACTAGCACTATATGAACTAACAATTGGCGATTTAACAACCATACGAGTATAAATAAATCACGGAAGGCGATGATTGGCAATTAAGCGATAATGATCAGCGCGACTACGTTTTATAACAACCATTGACCAAGTGCGCGATTATAACAACTACGACCATGATTATAACAACCATGATCATGATTATAACAACCACCTATATGATTATAACAACCACAACCATGATTATAACACTCACGACCATGATTATATCAACCACGACGATGATTATAACAAGCACGACCATGAATATAACGAGCACGACCATGAATACAACAACCACGACTAAGATTATAACAACCATGACTATGATTACAAAAACCACGACCATGATTATAACAACCACGACCATGATTATGACAACCACGTCCATGATTATAACAACCACGACTATGATTATAGCAAACACGACCATGATTTTAACAAACACGACCATGATAATAACAACCACGACTATGATCATAACCATTACTATGATTATGACAACCACGACCATGGGTATAACAACCATGACCATGATTATAACAACGGCAACTATGATTATAACAACCACGACCATGAATATAAAAACCACGACCATGAATATAACAACCACGACCATGATTATAACAACCAAGACTATGATTAGAACAATCACGAATATGATTATAACAAATACAACCATAATTATAACAACCCCGACTATGATTATGACAACCACGACCATGATTTTAGAATAACCATTTATCTGGCAAAGGATTTTATTATGACAACCACGACCATGATTTTAAATAACCAAGACCTGGGCGATTATGACAACCACACCGGCGATTTCAACAACCAATGATCTACAGGTAAAAACACGACTCATGATTTTAACAACCACGACCAGTGATTATACCTATCTATGTCCATGGATTATAACAACCACGACCATTATTAGAGTAACAACCACGACCAAAGATTATGATCAACCACGACCATGATTATAACGCCCCACTACGACCATTGGCGATGATTACAATAACCACGACCATGATTATAACAACCACGACAATGATTATAACAACCAACACCATGATTATAACAACCACAACCATGATTATAACATCCACGAACATGATTATAACAACCACGACAATGATCATAACCACGACTATGATTATAACAAGTTCGACCATGAATAAAACAACCACGACCATGATTATAACAACCTCGAATATGATTATAACAATCATGACTATGATTATAACAACCACAACCATTATTATAACAACCACGACTATGATTATAACAACCACGACCATGATTATAACAACCACGACCATGATTATAACAACCATGACCATGATTATATCAACAACGACCATGATTATAATAACCACCACCATGATTATACCACTAATGACCATAAGTATAACAACTACAACTATGATTATAACAAACATGACTATGAATATAACAACCACGACCATTATTATAACAACCACGACTATGATTATAACAACCATGACCGTGATTATAACAACCACGAACATGATTATAACAACCACGACCATGATTACAACAACCATGAACATGAATATAACAACCACGACAATGATCATAACCACGACTATGATTATAACAAGCACGACCATGAATATAACAGCCACGACCATGAATATAACAACCACGACTATGATTATAACAATCATGACTATGATTATAACGACCACCACCATGATTATAACAACCACGACCATGTTTATACCACTAACGACCATGATTATAACAACTACGACTACGATTATAACACGTACGACCATGAAAATAACAAGCACGACCATGAATACAACAACCACGACTTTGATTATACCAACCACGACTATGATTATAACTGCTACGACGATGATTATAACAACCATGACCATGATTATAACAACAACGACCATTATTATAACAACCACGACAATGATTATAACATCCACGACCATGATTATAACAACCACGACTATGATTATAACAACCACGACCATGATTATAACAACCACGACTATGATTATAACATCCACGACCATGATTATAACAGCCACGACCATGACTATAGCAACCACGGCTATGATTATAACAACCACGAACATGATTATAACAACCACGACAATGATTATAACAACCACGACCATGATTATAACAACCACGTCCATGATTATAACAACCACAACCATGATTATAACAACCACGAACATGATTATAACAACCACGACAATGATCATAACCGACCATGATTATAACAACCACGACCATGACTATAACAACCAACACCATGATTATAACAACCACGACCATGAGTATAACAACCACGAACATGATTATAACAACCACGACAATGATCATAACCACGACTATGATTATAGCAACCCCGACTATGATTATAACAACCACGACTATGATTACAACAACCACGACCATGATTATAACAACCAACAAAATGATTATAACAACCACGACCATGAGTATAACAACCATGAACATGATTATAATAACCACAACAATGATCATAACCACGACTATGATTATAACAACCACGACCATGATTATGACAACCACGACCATGATTATAAAAACCACGACCATAATTATAACAACCACGACTATGATTATAACAACCACGACTATGATTATGACAAGCACGACCATGAATATAACAACCATGACCATGATTATAACAACCACGACTATGATTATAACAATCACGACTATGATTATAACAACCACAACCATGATTATAACAACAACGACTATGATTATCACAACCACGACCATGATTATAACAACCACGACCATGATTATAACAACTACGACCCTGATTATAACAACCACGACCATGATTGTGACAACCACGACCATGATTATAACAACCACGAACATGATTATAGCAACCACGACAATGATCATAGCCACGACTATGATTATAACATGCTCGACCATGAATATAACAACCACGACCATGATTATAACAACCACGACTATGATTATAACAATCATGACTTTGATTATAACAACCACAACCATGATTATAACAACCACGACTATGATTATAACAACCACGACTATGATTATAACAACCACGACCATGATTATAACAACCATGACTATGATTAAGCCAATTATGACCATGAATATAACAACCACGACCATGATTATAACAACCACGACCATGATTATAATAACCACGACTATGATTATAACAACCACGACCATGATTATAACAACCATGACCATGATTATAACAACCATGACCATTATTATAACAACCACGTCTATGATTATAATAAACACGACTATGATTATAACAACCACGACCATGATTATAACAACCATGACCATGATTATAACAACCACGACTATGATTATAACAACCACGACCATTATTATAACAACCACGTCTGAGATTATAACAACCACGACCATGATTATAACAACCATAACCATGATTATAACAACCACGAACATGATTATAACAACAACGACAATATCATAACCACGACTATGATTATACCAAGCACGACCATGAATATACCAACCAACACCATGCTTATAACAACCACGACCATGATTATAACAACCACGAAAATGATCATAAATTCGACTATGATTATAACAAGCTCCACCATGAATATAACAACCACGACCATGATTATAACAACCACGACAATGATCATAAATACGACTATGATTATAAAAAACACCACCATGAATATAACAACCACGACCATGAATATAACAACCACGTCTATGATTATAACAATCATGACCATGATTATAACAACTACGACTATGATTATGACAAGCACGACCATGAATATAACAACCAACACCATGCTTATAACAACCACGACCATGATTATAACAACCACGACAATGATCATAAATACGACTATTATTATAACAAGCACCACCATGAATATAACAACAACGACCATGATTATAGCAACCACGACTATGATTATAACGATCATGACTATGATTATAACGACCACCACCATGATTATAACAACCACAACCATGATTATACCACTAACGACCATGATTATCACAACTACGACTATAATTATAACATGCACGACCATGAAAATAAGAAGCACGACCATGAATACAACAACCACGACTATGATTATAACAACAACGACTATGACTATAATAACTACGACCATGATTATAACAACCATGACCATGATTATAACAACTACGACCATTATTATAACAACCACGACTATGATTATAACAACCAAAACCATGATTATAACCACGACTATGATTATAACAAGCTAGACCATAAATATAACAACCTCGACCATGATTATAACAACCACGACTATGATTATAACAATCATGACTATGATTATAACAAATACGACTATGATTATGACAAGCACGACCATGAATATAACAACCACGACCATGATTATAACAACCACGACTATGATTATAAAAAACCACGACCATGATTATAACAACCACGACTCAGATTATAACAACCACGACCATGATTATAATAACCACGACCATGATTATAGCAACCACGACTATGATTATAACAACCAACACTATGATTATAACAACCACAACCATGATTATATCAACAACGAACTTGATTATAACAACCACGACAATGATCATAACCACGACTATGATTATAACAACCCCGACCATGATTATAACAACCACGACCATGATTATAACAACCACGACCTTGACTATAACAACCAACACCATGATTATAACAACCACGACCATGAGTATAAAAACCACGAACATGATTATAACAACCACGACAATGATCATAACCACGACCATGATTATAACAACCACGACCATGATTATAACAACCACGACCATGATTATATCAACCATGATCATGATTATAACAACCACCTATATGATTATAACAACCACGACCATGATTATAACACTCACGACCATGATTATATCAACCACGACCATGATTATAACAAGCACGACCATAATTATAACAACCACGACTATGATTATAAAAACCACGACAATTATTATAACAACCACGACCATGATTATAACAACCACGACTATGATTATAACAATTACGACTATGATTATAATAAACACAACCATAATTATAACAACCACGACTATGATTATGACAACCACGACTATGATTATAGCAACAACGACCATGATTATAACAACCACGACCATGATTGAAACAACTACGACTATGATCATAACCACGACTATAATTGTAAAATCCACGACCATGGTTATAACAACTACGACCATGATTATAACAACAACGACCATGATTATAACAACCACGACCATGATTATAAAAACCACGACCATGATTATAACGACCACGCCTGATTATAACAAGCAAGACCATGAATATAACAACCACGACCATGATTATAACAACCACGACTATGATTAAAACAATCACCACTATGATTATAACAAACACAACCATAATTATAACAACCACGACTCTGATTATAACAACCACGACTATGATTATAAAAACCACGACAATTATTATAACAACCACGACCATGATTGAAACAACTACGACTATGATCATAACCACGACTATAATTGTAAAATCCACGACCATGGTTATAACAACTACGACCATGATTATAACAACAACGACTATGATTATAACAACCACGACCATGATTATAAAAACCACGACCATGATTATAACGACCACGCCTGATTATAACAAGCAAGACCATGAATATAACAACCACGACCATGATTATAACAACCACGACTATGATTAAAACAATCACCACTATGATTATAACAAACACAACCATAATTATAACAACCACGACTATGATTATAACAACCACGACTATGATTATAAAAACCACGACAATTATTATAACAACCACGACCATGATTATAACAACCACGACTATGATTATAACAATTACGAATATGATTATAATAAACACAACCATAATTATAGCAACCATGACTATGATCACAACCACGACTATGATTATAACATCCACGACCATGAGTATAACAACCACAACCATGATTATAACAACTACGACCATGATTATAACAACAACGACCATGATTATAACAACCACGACCATGATTATAAAAACCACGGCCATGATTATAACAACCACGACCATGATTATAAAAACCACGACCATGATTATAACAACCACGCCTGTTTATAACAAGCAAGACCATGAATATAACAACCACGACTGATTATAACAAGCAAGACCATGAATATAACAACCACGACCATGATTATAACAACCACGACTATGATTAAAACAATCACGACTATGATTATAACAAACACAACCATAATTATAACAACCACGACTATGATTATGACAACCACGACTATGATTATAACAACCACGACTATGATTATAAAAACCACGACAATTATTATAACAACCACGACCATGATTATAACAACCACAACAATGATTATAACAATTACGACCATGATTATAACAACCACGACTATGATTATAACAACCACGAACATGTTTATAACAACCACGACCATGATTATTACAACCACGAAAATTATTATAACATAACAACACCATGCTTATAACAACCACGACCATGATTATAACAACCACGAACAACCCACGACAATGATCATAACCACGACTATGATGATAACAACAACGACCATGATTATAGCAACCATGATCATGATTATGACAACCACGTACATTATTATAACAACCACGACCATAATTATAACACTCACGACCATGATTATAACAACCACGACCATGATAATAACAACCACGACTATGATTATAACCACGACTATGATTATAACAACCAAGACCATGGTTATAACAACTACGACCATAATTATTACAACAACGGCCATGATTATAACAGCCACGACTATGATTATAACAACCACGACTATGATTAAAACAATCACCACTATGATTATAACAAACACAACCATAATTATAACAACCACGACTATGATTATAAAAACCACGACAATTATTATAACAACCACGACCATGATTATAACAACCACGACTATGATTATAACAATTACGAATATGATTATAATAAACACAACCATAATTATAGCAACCATGACTATGATCACAACCACGACTATGATTATAACATCCACGACCATGAGTATAACAACCACAACCATGATTATAACAACTACGACCATGATTATAACAACAACGACCATGATTATAACAACCACGACCATGATTATAAAAACCACGGCCATGATTATAACAACCACGACCATGATTATAAAAACCACGACCATGATTATAACAACCACGCCTGTTTATAACAAGCAAGACCATGAATATAACAACCACGACTGATTATAACAAGCAAGACCATGAATATAACAACCACGACCATGATTATAACAACCACGACTATGATTAAAACAATCACGACTATGATTATAACAAACACAACCATAATTATAACAACCACGACTATGATTATGACAACCACGACTATGATTATAACAACCACGACTATGATTATAAAAACCACGACAATTATTATAACAACCACGACCATGATTATAACAACCACAACAATGATTATAACAATTACGACCATGATTATAACAACCACGACTATGATTATAACAACCACGAACATGTTTATAACAACCACGACCATGCTTATTACAACCACGAAAATTATTATAACATAACAACACCATGCTTATAACAACCACGACCATGATTATAACAACCACGAACATGATGATAACAACCACGACAATGATCATAACCACGACTATGATGATAACAACAACGACCATGATTATAGCAACCATGATCATGATTATGACAACCACGTACATTATTATAACAACCACGACCATAATTATAACACTCACGACCATGATTATAACAACCACGACCATGATAATAACAACCACGACTATGATTATAACCACGACTATGATTATAACAACCAAGACCATGGTTATAACAACTACGACCATAATTATTACAACAACGGCCATGATTATAACAACCACGACTATGATTATAACAACCATGACCATAATTATAACAACCACGACTATGATTATAACAACCACGACCATGATTATTACAACCACGAAATTGATTATAACAACCAACACCATGCTTATAAAAACCACGACCATGATTATAACAACCACGAACATGATTATAACAACCACGATAATGATCATAACCACGACTATGATGATAACAACAACGACCATGATTATAACAACCATGATCATGATTATAACAACCACGTACATTATTATAACAACCACGACCATAATTATAACACTCACGACCATGATTATAACAACCACGACCATGATAATAACAACCACGACTATGATTATAACCACGACTATGAGTATAACAACCAAGACCATAGTTATAACAACCACGACCATAATTATTACAACAACGCCCATGATTATAACAACCACGACTATGATTATAACAACCATGACAATAATTATAACAACCACGACTATGATTATAACAAGCACGACCATGAATATAACAACCTCGACCATGATTATAACAACCACGACTATGATTATAACGATCAAGACTGTGATTATAACAACCACAATTATGATTATAAAAACCACGACAATTATTATAACAACCACGACCATGATTATAACAACCACGACTATGATTATAACAATTACGAATATGATTATAATAAACACAACCATAATTATAGCAACCATGACTATGATCACAACCACGACTATGATTATAACATTCACGACCATGAGTATAACAACCACAACCATGATTATAACAACTACGACCATGATTATAACAACAACGACCATGATTATAACAACCACGACCATGATTATAAAAACCACGGCCATGATTATAACAACCACGCCTGTTTATAACAAGCAAGACCATGAATATAACAACCACGACTGATTATAACAAGCAAGACCATGAATATAACAACCACGACCATGATTATAACAACCACGACTATGTTTAAAACAATCACGACTATGATTATAACAAACACAACCATAATTATAACAACCACGACTATGATTATGACAACCACGACTATGATTATAACAACCACGACTATGATTTTAAAAACCACGACAATTATTATAACAACCACGACCATGATTATAACAACCACAACAATGATTATAACAATTACGACCATGATTATAACAACCACGACTATGATTATAACAACCACGAACATGATTATAAAAACCACGACCATGATTATTACAACCACGAAAATTATTATAACATAACAACACCATGCTTATAACAACCACGACCATGATTATAACAACCACGAACATGATGATAACAACCACGACAATGATCATAACCACGACTATGATGATAACAACAACGACCATGATTATAGCAACCATGATCATGATTATGACAACCACGTACATTATTATAACAACCACGACCATAATTATAACACTCACGACCATGATTATAACAACCACGACCATGATAATAACAACCACGACTATGATTATAACCACGACTATAATTATAACAACCAAGACCATGGTTATAACAACTACGACCATAATTATTACAACAACGGCCATGATTATAACAACCACGACTATGATTATAACAACCATGACCATAATTATAACAACCACGACTATGATTATAACAACCACGACCATGATTATTACAACCACGAAATTGATTATAACAACCAACACCATGCTTATAAAAACCACGACCATGATTTTAACAACCACGAACATGATTATAACAACCACGACAATGATCATAACCACGACTATGATGATAACAACAACGACCATGATTATAACAACCATGATCATGATTATAACAACCACGTACATTATTATAACAACCACGACCATAATTATAACACTCACGACCATGATTATAACAACCACGACCATGATAATAACAACCACGACTATGATTATAACCACGACTATGAGTATAACAACCAAGACCATGGTTATAACAACCACGACCATAATTATTACAACAACGCCCATGATTATAACAACCACGACTATGATTATAACAACCATGACCATAATTATAACAACCACGACTATGATTATAACAAGCACGACCATGAATATAACAACCTCGACCATGATTATAACAACCACGACTATGATTATAACGATCAAGACTGTGATTATAACAACCACGACCATGATTATAACAACCACGACCATGATTATAACATGCACGACTATGATTATAACAACCACGAACATGATTATAACAACCACGATCATGATTATTACAACAACGAAAATGATTATAACAACCAACACCATGCTTATAACAACCACGATCATGATTATTACAACCACGAAAATGATTATAACATAACAACACCATGCTTATAACAGCCACGACCTTGATTATAACAACCACGAACATGATGATAACAACCACGACAATGATCATAACCACGACTATGATGATAACAACAACGACCATGATTATAGCAACCATGATCATGATTATAACAACCACGTACATTATTATAACAACCACGACCATAATTATAACACTCACAACCATGATTATAACAACCACGTCCATGATAATAACAACCACGACTATGATTATAACCACAACTATGATTATAACAACCAAGACCATGGTTATAACAGCCACGACCATAATTATTACAACAATGGCCATGATTCTAACAACCACGACTATGATTATAACAACCATGGCCATAATTATAACAACCACTATTATGATTATAATTAGGTCGACCATGAATATAACAAGCACGACCATAAATACCACAACCACGACCATGATTATAACAACCACGACTATGATTATAACAACTACGACCATGATTAAAACAACCACGACCATGATTATAGCTACCACGACTATGATTATAACAACCACGACCATGAATATAACAACCACGACCATGATTATAGTAACCACGACTATCATCATAACCACGACTATGATTATAATAACCACGACTATTATTATAGCAACCACGACCATGATTATAAAACCACGACTATGATTATAACAACCACGAATATAATCATAACCACGACTTTGATTATAACAACCACGACCATGATTATGACAACCACGAATATGATTATAACAACCACGACAATGATTAAAACAAGCACGACCATGAATATAACAAACACGACAATGATTATAACAAGCACGAACATGATTATAACAACCACGACCATGATTATTACAACCACAAAAATGATTATAACAACCAACACCATACTTATAACAACCACGACCATGATTATAACAACCACGAACATGATTATAACAACCACAACAATGATCATAACCACGACTATGTTGATAACAACAACGACCATGATTATAACAACCATGATCATGATTATTTCAACCACGTACATTATTATAACAACCACGACCATAATTATAACACTCACGACCATGATTATAAAAACCACGACCATGATAATAACAACCACGACTATGATTATAACCACGACTATGATTATAACAACCAAGACCATGGTTATAACAACCACGAACATAATTATTACAACAACGGCCATGATTATAACAACCACGACTATGATTATAACAACCATGACCATAATTATAACAACCACGATTATGATTATAATTAGCACGACCATGAATATAACAAGCACGCCCATAAATACCACAACCACGACCATGATTATAACAACCACGACTATGATCATAACCAGGACTATGATTATAATAACCACGACCATTATTATAGCAACCACGACCATGATTATAACAACCACGACCATGATTATAGCAACCACGACCATGATTATAACAACCGCGACCATGATTATAACAACCACGACCATGATTATAGCAACCACAATCATGATTATTACAACCACGAATATGATTATAACAACCCCGACCATGATTATAACATTCACAACCATGATTATAACAGCCACGACTATGATTATAACAACCACGACTATGATCATAACCACGACTATGATTTTAACAACCACAACCCTGATTATAACAACCACGATTATGATTATAACAACCACGACTATGATCATAACCACGACTATGATTTTAACATCCACGACCATGATTATAACAACCATGACCATGATTATAACAACCACGACCATGATTATAACAACCATTACCATGAATATAACAACCACGAATATAATTATAAGAAGCACGACCATGATTATATCACTCATGATCGTGATTTTAACAACCACGACTATGATTTTAACTACCACGACTATGATCATAACCACGACTATGATAATAACAACCACGACCATGATTATAATAACCACGACTATGATTATAACAACCACGACTATGATTATAACAAGCACGAGCATGGATATAACAACCACGACCATGATTATAACAATCACGACTATGATTATAACAATCACGACTATGATTATAACAACCACGACCAGATTATAACAACAACGACTATGATTATAACAACCACTACTATGATTATAACAACCACGACCATGATTATAACAACCAGGACCATTATTATGTCAATCACGACCATGATTATATCAACCTCGGTAAACTGTACCACCGGACTCGCCGCGGGGCACGAAGTACCCACGATCACTTGTATTGACTATGTGTGTGAAGACGTCTCGACGTTCACTTGTGTTTGTGTACTCTGTAAAATAATGATTCTTTGTGATCTACCTGACCGAAGAATCCATAGAGCTCCGATGCCAGCTGGTGGTGTTAGAAGTCGATGACGTTTTACTCTGGGAAGGATCATGCAACACGTTTTTCGGCGTTCAACTTTGGGGGGGGGGGGCTGACCTCTCTTGCGGTGATCAACCTGGGGTTGACCTTTCTTGCGACGATCAACATGAGGGGACTGACCTATCTTGTGCTCTGGAAAGGTTTGATTGTTTAAGTAAGAGGTTGGTTGTTTGTCTGGAACCATGATGACAACCTTGTTGTTGTTGTTGTTGAGATTTTCGGACCGTAGTTCGACACGGGCCTTTGCCTATACGCGGCCCGTTTGGTGATTCCGGCTGGAGCTCCTGGAGCAGCCAGACCGGATTTGGGATTGGAGGTTGTCCTACCTGCAGATATGAAAGGATACTACAAGTTGCAAGTGTGAGCGGACCCCCGATCAGTGGACGCTTACCACCAACCCCCACTCTTGGACGTGGTCGGTTTCGGAGTGGCGCATCCCCCGAACTGGGGTCTGCACTTGCTGGGAGAGGATACTTTTTAAGCTATCTGGGTGGTGGGTATCGTGTGATGACCCCGGAGAAGGTGGTGAATGTGGTTTGTTTGAGCCTTTCGGGTTAGAGTGGCCGCTGGTGTTGTGTGTGCTTCTTGGAAGTTTTGAATTCTGTTTCGGAGACTTTGTGTGACTTCGCAGTCGAGGAGATAGTGTTCAAGTGGGTTGGCTGCTGGCTCCTGACAGTAGGTGCAGTCCATGACGTCATTTCCGATCGTCTGCCAGGAGCACTTGTACCCTAGTCGTAGTCGATGAAGGCTAACTTGGGTTTGTCTTGGTGTTTTCTTGTCCGCGAAAGGTGGTTCCCCTTTTGTAGCCGCCAGGTACCATTTGGCTGATTGGGAACCAGCGTTGAATGCGTGAAGGACGCTCTTTTGGGTGTGGAGCTTGCTAGTCTTTCTGAGGTGATTCTTGATCTGTTGCACGCTTGCTGGAACTTGAATGTGTACGCTACTAGAACGTGTGGCTGCCTTGGCTGCTTCGTCTGCCACGTCGTTTCCCCCGATCCCTACATGGCTGGGAATCCAGTGTAAGACGACTGGGCGGTTTTGTCTTTGGAATTCCTGTAGCTGTGCGAGGATCGAAGTTTTGATGTGGACGTTGTTTCTTGGTTGACTGTGTTGCAGCGCCTGCATGGCCGATTTCGAGTCCGTGTGAATTATGATAAACTTGTTGTGTTGTGTTCCAGCGTGTTGTAGGGCCTTTAAGATTGCTACCAACTCTGTTTGTAGGGTGGAGCAGTCATTAGAAAGTCTCCATAGAGGGTCTGACCTTGGGTGTAGAAGGCCGCTCCGGATGTATGATGTTTTGGATCCACCGAGCCGTCTGTGAAGTATGATGCTGCATCAGCCTGTGTCTCGGTGGCTATGGCTTCCAGAGTTATTCTTTTGAGGTCCTCCTTCTGGAGGTTGGCTTTGCTATCACCTAGTTCGGTAATTTTGAATGTGGCTGGTGGAGGGCTCCATGGTCGAGGAACTACGTAACCATTGTCTCGTATGTCTTGGTTGTTCTTGACGAGTGTTTCTGCTTGCAGGTGTCGGATGACCTCGCTTGCCTCGTGCGACCAGGTGGCCCCTCGCACTCTATGGTCGAGGTGGAGGGAGGCACTGATTCGCGTTTTGGCAGCTGTGGACTTATCTGATCTACAGATTATGGCGAGGAGACCGGCTGTCACCTGCTTGACTCGTACTGCCAGAGGTGGTAGTTCAGTTTCCATTTGCAAATTGCAAATTCTGGTCCACATGGGTGCTCCGAGCATGGTCCTGAGAGCATTATTTTGGATAACTTCTAGCTTAGCTATCTGGTCTTCTCTCGGTCCAATGAGTGCTGGAGCACTGTAATGTACCAGCGATCTGATGGCGGCAGTGTAGTAGGCTTTGAGCACATGAATGTTCGCTCATGCGGTTTTGCTGGTGAGCGACCTCATTATATTGTGTCTGCTCTTCGTCCTGTGCCTGAGATACTCGAGTTGCGGCTTGAAAGTGAGTTTCTCGTCAAACCAGATTCCAAGTCACTGGTGGGTGTTGGTCCAGACTAACGGCGTGTTTTGTATGGAGAGTATCTTGTCTGGTGTGTCTGTGCAGATGGCCATCGCTTTCGACTTGGCTGGATTTATCTTGAGTCCAATTCTGTTGCACTCCTCTTCTATAAGTTGGAATGCGTGTTGCGTGTTGGCTAGTCTGTGTGATCCTTTTACTATGAGCTGTAAGTCGTCTGCATAGCACAGGAGCTTGCATAGGAGCAAAGGACCTCTCAACAAGCCCTCCTGCTGGTCCCGGAACTGTGAAGTCCGCTCTCTCTCTGCTGCCATTTTTGGCCATCTTCCCTGACCGGACCATCCACCACTGACATCGTCAACAACGTCTCACGAGCATTTTCGGTTTATCGAGCATTAGCTTGCCCTCCCCACTGGTGGTGTGAGTGACCCACACTCCAGCTGGAGAGCAGCTATAGTGCGATATTCACGACGTAGTTTAAGCTCTTTTCCTTCTACTGCTTTTTTTTCCTTTTTTGCTCTGGCCTAGGGACCTGCACCCTCAAAAGTGTATTCGTCCTGCGGCCCCCCTGTAACCGTTCACCTCCCTCCCAGGAGATTGTGAACACGAAAGGGGGTTGGAGCAAGAACCCATCCCAGCCGAGTCTTTCCAGGAAAACCGTGATCGTGCGGGTCCACCTGGAAAGAGGGTAGCAATCCATATCCTTCCCCAATAGGCGCACTTAGCTCACGTCTATAAGTGAGCAGTCACATACACTAGGAAGTAGGTTTCCCCATCGGGGCTCCGGGAGAGAAGCTCAGGGACCACTCTACGACCACCCGGCCATCATTGCCTGTGGGGAGTGCTGAAATTCCTCTGCTACTTATTCAACCGGAATAGGTAGGCTTAAAAAAAAAACAACCTCCTAACCGCGACCGCCGCCTGAACTGCCAACCTGACGACCCAAACCACGACAGGCTCCGCACAGAGAATGCGGACCAGCTACGGGCCTTCCACGAAGCCCTGAAAAGCAAGAACACTGCCACCGCCTCCAACAACCTCATCACCACTGTTACCGCCACTGAGGACGACAACTGGACGAAGGTTGAAAACAAAAAACGCCGACGTGCTTTTTCGGGAAACGAATGCCGTCAAGCAGCCCAAAAGGCACCCATCACCACCACCAGCTCACCCCCAACGACACTGCCAAAATTCTTGATTTCGAAAACGGACACGAAAACGACATATACCGCCATCACAGAGATGGAAAAACTAAATCCACTGGCCAAGTTCTCAGTGCGGCCCAACCTAAAGGGGGAGATGATTATTCACCCCAATGACAAGGACTCCGCCACCACCCTCGACACTTACCTGAAAAACACCACCACCGTTGCATCAACCAAGCTGGGCCCCCCCCCCCCCAGAAACTAATGAAGTCGGTAGTCCTCCGGTACCCCTCGAACCCCTGGAGAACCACCCGAAGATCCTAAAAGCCGAGAGATGCTCTCCCCCGTCCGACAAGACGGCCACCACAAAACAAGTGCTCATAATGCACTACGGTCCACCCCCCAGCACCATAGACCTCAAAACCTGGGGGATCTACGAAGTGAGGTCCTTCGTCCCGGAGCCCCTACGGTGCTTCAGATGCCAGAAATATGGGCACCATCAGACGAGGTGCACGTACAAGGAAATCTGGGCAGTCTGAACGCAGAAGCGTGGCACACACTCCTGCCTCACCAAATTGAAAAATGGAGAAAAAAATTGCCCCCAAGTGTGCCAACTGCTGGGGCAAACACCACGCCTAGAACCCTGGATGCTCCGACAGGACAAAGAGGGTCCAGGCAAACCGACCAGCAGCAAGACTGGCCCCCACCGCCTGCACACCAGCCCCACCAAGTACCTTCGTGTGGGAAACCCAAAGGCAAAAAAAACAAAGCCAACCTCCTCAGCCGGTCAACACCCAAAGTGCAGCCCAGTTTCCTGGCCTCACTACGGCCACACCTCAGCCCCCCCAAGCAGCAGACAACGACAACCACGAAAAAGACGAAACAAGCACACACCAAGGCACCAGAAGGAATGATACACGTATCAGGCCTAGCCGAGGTACTGACAACCTTCGCGGAGGGCCTAGTAGGACTACTGGCCCACAAGATCCAACCCACACAGCTCCAAATGCTCATGGGGAGCGTCCTCGGGCAAATCGCCACAGCTCCAGCCACCTCAGTGGAGGACGCCACGCCGGTCCCCACACGAGTGACAGCCGAGGTACACTCTACACCGAAAAAAGCCACCAGAGAACCAAAGATACCGACAGCTCCCAGAAAGAAATTAGACGGTTCAACTCCCCTGAACCGAACCACGGCCCAGAAGGCAAAAATCACCAAAGAACAAGAAGATATGAACCTGATCCAGTCGGAATCGGACCTGAACATTTCCATCAAGGACCACCAGAAGACCCCGATGAAACAGTGGTGGAAAACATCAGCACCCTGAACATCCTTACATGGAATGCTCAGGGCATCAAAAACCAGAAGCACCTCCTGCAAGAACCAGCAGCCAAGGACAAGCTTGACATTATACTGCTACAAGGAACACTTCTACAAGAACACCACTGCTTCAAATTCAGTGGTTACAAGACATACAGGCGGCATTTCGCGCAGGCGTCAACAAGAGGATGTATGATCTTGGTAAAGTCAAGCATACCCTCCTCCGAGGTCATGCAGTAATTTCCATGTGGGGAAAACATTGAGACACAGACCGTCAAAGTAACCCTCCAAGAACGGGAATTAACTGTTCATAACATATACAAGAACCCAAGGGGCTCACTGGAGGTGATTCAATTATTCGCTTCAGACGCTGACCACGCCACACTCATAGGAGGGGATTTCAACGCACATCATCCCTTCCTAAGCTCGGTAAGCCCCACAAATGAAGACGGCCTACACCTATACACCACCTTTCAAGACACACCCGAGATCTGCCTCCTGATCATAGAAGAGACCACCCACATTAGTCGAGGAAGGCTAGATCTAATCTTCGTCTCCAGTGCACTACAGCCTTCGGCCTCCTGGCAGCTACACCCCACGCTGACCAGCGACCACTTTGCCACCCTAACAACACTGAAGGTGAACAAACTCCCCACTCCACCTCCGCCGAGATGGAGATACAATACCCAAAAGGCAGACTGGGGACTCTTTAAGAAACACCTGGCAAAGTGGCGCCAAAAATCACAGCCGGCCGGCCGCAGCACCTGTGGACGAGAAAACCCTCCACCAACAATTGGTCGAGGCGTTTCACCAAGCGGCAGAAGAGGCTATCCCAAAAACAAAACCCACATCAAGACAGTACAAGGATTACTGGTACTACTATCCCAGGGTGAAAGAACTCAACCACAGAGTGAACATGACCCGAAGAAACTACAGGAGACATCCCAATGAAACAAACAGACATCTCCTGCAAGTCATAGTTAAGGATACCAGGGAAGAGAAGGAAGAAATAAAAAACGTAAGCTGGCTCAAGTGGTGCTCCGAACTGAACGAGCACACCTCCCTCGGCAAAATGCGGGCCCAGATCCGAAGGGCATCTGGGAAGGGAACACCACCACCACCAACCCATCCCAACCCAGAAGAGGAAGCCGAGAGACTTGCAAAACTCTTCTCTGACCGAGCAGCAACGAAAAACCTCCCGAGACAGGCGGAGGAGACACAACGGCGTCTGCGACAGGTCAGACTCCAGATGATCGAAGAGGCCTGCAACAGTGAAGATGACACCGATAGACCTTTCAACCAGCAAGAACTCCAGAAGTCGCTAAAACGAAGCAAGGACACAGCACCAGGGGTCGACAGGATAACCTACTCCATGCTTTCCCATGCTGGAAAAGCCGCACACGAGGCTTTGCTACAAGTCATCAATGCTTCGTGGACAGCACAAAGACTTCCACCGGAATGGAAGAAGGCAGATATACAGCCCATTCCGAAGCCCAGATAACCAAACAAACCGAGACTAAACTCCCTTCTCAGCTGCATAGCGAAGACGGGAGAAAGAATGGCTCTCAACCGACTCAAGTGGAAAGTAGGCAGCCCACACCCTCACATTTTTGCTTACACAGAGAACACCGGCACAGGCAACAACATCGCCGAGATACTCAGCACAGTGGACAATAAACCAGCTTTGGTGGTCTTCCTCGACCTGGAGAAGGCCTTCGAACTAGCAAATCCATTGGCCATTATAACGACGGTCGCTGAAAAAGGCGTCAAAGGAAGGTTGCTGGGGTGGATCCAGAACTACCTCACACAGAGAGAAGCAAGAGTACGCTTTTAGGGAGCAACCTCAAGCAACAGGGTCCATGAAAACGGATCCCCACAAGGAGGCATCCTCAGTCCAACGCTGTTCAATGTCCTGATGGAAAATCTTGTCAAACTTCCTTTCAGACAAACATGACAACCTTCCTAGTACTCTTGTGTTGTAGTGCTGGCTGCTGGTTGGCTGGCTGTCTGGTTGGCTGGTCGTTAGCTGGCTGCTACACTAAGACAACATTCGGGTAGGCTCAGCTGTGTGTCGGGTCCACTCAGGTGACCATGACCTCTTGGCTAGTGCTGGGGGGTTTCACAGCGTTGTCCGCAAGTCTTTTTATTCTCGTTGTTACCACTGGATTTCTGTGTACATGTTTTGTTAGTGTTTATAACCACTGCCCACTCATTTTACTTGAAAAAGTTTGTTTGATGATGATTCACTTCGAGTGCCACTAATATCACTTGGTCACCAATAATAATTGTTTATGAGTACTGCCCTAGTTTATAGTATTCATCCCAATGCTACCACCAAGTGTGATATCTGTTTTGCTATCACACTAATTGTTTAATTACATTCTGGAACTCAAGGCGTGGGGTCGCTATCCATTGATATCTTTCACGCGAAGGTGGTCTGGGCGGCTGTGAGGGTCGTCCAATTGCTTGTCCCAAACCTTCTTCCCTAGGCGATGGAACCTGGCGTTGAGGGACTCTGTTGAATTTCTCAGGTGGATGGTTTCCACTGTTTCCTGGTAGGGTGGCACTTGGCCACTAACTGACCTCAGACACTTGTTTTGGAAGCTCTGTAGTTGTTGTAGTATGGTCTTCCCGAGTGAGACGAGTGGTGCGTGCGGGTTCTCCAACACAGGCCTCACTAGTGCCTTGTACAGGTGGACTTGTATCTTCACAGGCATCAGTTTAAAACGTTTTAATTTGGTGGCGGCGACATTGCTTTCTTCCGTCTGTCCTTCACGTGGGAAATGATGCCTATCCGAGAGATAATAAGGCCGAGCAACCTGCCTTGTTTAGAGTACTCAATCTCTTCGTCGTCGATCATCAATGGCGCCGGCTTGAATTTGGCTATGGGTATGACCTCAACTTCAACTTATATTCATACCGAGATATCCTCCATTACCCATGTGTCCCGCCATCGCCCCGTGATATCCGGCAAGTGACAATCTCAGCAACATCGTCGAACATAAAACACTCGCTGTTGACAATTGGGGGTAGGTCAGCTGTGCGAAAGCGTAAAGGGTTGACAAACAAAACCCGAAGCGTGCTGCTCAAAGTAGAATCTTCACATCTTGATTTTGGCTCTGTGGTCCATAATGAAGTTGCACAGCAGGTGCGTCAGGTTTTCGGGAAGCCCCAGTTGTATGATCTTATACTGCAGCCCCGCGTGCCAAACTTTGTCAAACGCCTTGCTGACGTCCCTCACCACTACATTGCACTGCAGGCGACCAGTCATGGCGTGGGCGATCTGCTCGTAGGCCTGGGCTATGGCGGTGGATGTGCCTCGGTACTAGCGAAAGCCGAATTGGCGGGGATTATGCACGTCTTCGTCCTCCAGATATAGCCGCAACCGCGTGTTTACTATTTTTTCGAGGATTTTGGCTGGTACCTCTAGTAGCGATATTGGTCGAAAGTTTTCAACTTATTTTGGAGGCTTCCCTGCTTTTAGTATAAGGCAGATAACAGCGATTTTGAACATCTTAGGGAAGTATCCAGAGGCGATGCAGGTATTGCCTATATGAGCAAGCCTGTCTATCATGTTGTCGGCGAGTTGGGCCAGGATCTTCTTGTTAATATGGCTTTGCCCAGGTGACTTGTTTTTAAACCCTTTTATGAAGGATGACACATATGCAGGAACTATGTGCTCCGACAGGTAGCTGACCTAAATTATCCTCCTCAAAATCTCTGTAGAAAAAGCCCTCATTCTCCTGTTCACTAATGGTAAAGATCTTCCGCAAATATCGCCGATGTAATAGATCTTGGTTTTCCACCTTGAATATTTTCACGTTGTTTTGGTCGAGCAGATAAGGCACCGTGTTAGAAGTGGAACCCATCAGTCGCTTGGTCCCTTTCCAGAAGGCAGCAGAATCGCTGTAATTGTTGGCTGCCTCCCACACTAAGGCGGCCCACTTTTGTTCATGTAGACGTTTGCTCTCGTGCTGGATGTCCGTCTGTAACTCTCGGTACCGGTCTCTCAGCTCTTGCACCCACCCGCGAATACTGACTAGCTGTCTCACGTGATCGTACTGGACACTGAGCTGCCTCAGCTGGTGACTAGTGTGAGGGTGGGGAATGGTCTTGTGGGTGGAAGTCGGGATGTTGTTGTCCACCTCCTTCTTCACATCAGTGTACCATTGTTCGACCGCATCGTCAATGTCATTGGGGCTGGCCTCTTCCAGGTTCCTCACCTGCTTGAAACTGAGAGACTCCTTGAAGTGATCCCAGTCTGCCCGTTTGAGGTTTGACATGATGTTGCCGGGGATCATAATGGGATTGGATGAGAGCGCCACGACGAATGGCAGGTGGTCGCTGGTACTGATGGGTCCGGCGGTAACGTGCCTGTTTAGGACGGCCTGTGTTGGTCACACAATGTATATATATATATATACATATATATATATATATATATATATATATATATATATATATATATATATATATATATATATATATATATATATATATATATATATATATATATATATATATATATATATATATCAGTTCTGGTATTAATAAGTGGCAGGGCTGAAGTAAACAATTTGTTGTTGTTTTTTTATTGTCGAAAAGTATAGTTCCACAGGTCCTCAGTTCAGTTGAGAATATATTATACCTTCTCAACTAGGGGAAATGTCTTAGTGTACATACACAGGAAAACACTTAAGTTAGGTGTTCTCTGAGTAACAAATATATGAGTCTGATCTCTCTGTCCAAGAGTGAGAGAGGGAGGAGCAGGCCTCGGGAGTGTGAGAAAGGAAACACGTCAGATATACTGTTGTGTTAACATGCGTTGACCTCAGAATGCCCTCGCTCGTTCACCGAAAGAACTGCAACCTCAGCCATGCATAACGTCAACAGCTGAGGCACAGTTGAATAACTTGGTGAATAATTTGGTATTATACATTTGGGTAAATGTTTATATAATACAAATGGTGCTGTTATACCGCTCGGCTACCTCCAACCGAGACCTCACGATTTATATTCTAGGTGTACCTAACCTTGTTACAAAAAGGTGTGCTTTAGCTAAGCTTTTTCTTCGTGCACATGCTTTGCAATTCCTTACGAAAAGTCTTCTTAGAAACTATTGTGTACCTAGAAGAAATCTTCCTGTAACAAGTTATCATAACAATCAGGAACTGATAAATATGACGGTATGTATAATAAAACCAGGTAGGATTATACCGGGAGATAAATAAAAAGGTAGAGAATCCTGTAAGTGAGGAAACTGTGTCTCATTAATATAAAATAGAAGGTTAAGCTTATCAGAAACAATATGAAGATTACTGAAACATATATTTAGGGGAATTGTATGGGAACCATTTCAGAAGAAATATTTGTGACAAATGCAAGATGATGGCGAGTAGGCAAGGTTGTGATTGCATTACTGCTAATTTCACAATAGTTCGGTGCTATATGATAACCTTCTTCCACTAAATGTTTGCCTACATCCTGACATATAAGTATCACACTGGTTTGATTTGGGAAAGATAAATATTGCACAATATTGACATGTGCGTGGAACACTAACCTATGCGGTATTGGAGTATGTACACATTGTTGTAGAGCTGTAGAAGCATGAGTTTGTAATATAGCTAATTCACATGTAGCCTCAGCGGCCACAGCGAATGCGAAAACACACGCCGGACAAACATGCAAATGTAAATATGTTGACTTACAATGAGTCAGGATTTCATGCTTAGTCACAGCAAATAATGAAAAATCCTCTGATACTACTATTAGTTCAGTTTGTTTGTTCAGAATTATTAGACCCTCATTCGCTTTCATTGCAAATGGTTCCAAATGCCATGCATCAATTTTTTTTGGTGATTTTAGTGTAATGTGTATTAATATTTTCCTGTGTGTTAATGTTGCTTCTAATACGGGGTAATAATATTCCACTTCATGCTCCTGAAAGATAGGAGTTAGACGATATTTGGTTTCAGATATATGCAAAGCGGCAATTAGTTGACCAACTGGCAGCAACTGTGCATCAACACGACATAACCCTGCATTTACAAGATCAGCTATGAGCCTATTATTGGTTTCTATGAAAACCCTTCAAAATTAAACAGACCACGTTGTTGACGCCGCTGAGAATGTACAATTTTTCCCGATGTCTTCAGGAAATACAGGGAGCTTTCCCTCAAAGTGATTTACTCTCTTGAGTAGAATATCCATATGGTCGTGTCGAAGAGAGATAGTCTTACTGAGTGTTGTAGAGATTGTAGATTGTTTTTCGACATCATACAAGGTTTGCATAGCTGTTTCAATGTGGACAGCTATTGACCTCAGATGCACTGGCATGCGCATTAAGTCATGGATCCGGTACTTAACAGCTGCAATGTCTTGTACTACCAGTACTTTGCCTAGTGGGGCAACTAAAGCTCCAGGATTGACAACGTCTACAGGGGATGCGGCTGTTGCTACCGCGCTCCACACCGACAGGATAATTAACTAATTTTATTTGCTGATCATAGTTTTTGACGATATGTATTGTCTATCGTTATATTTTGTTGAACAACTGTTGTAGTAGAAGTAGGATGTACTTGACTCACATTAGGAGTCCCTACTAGATCTCTGCTAAATTTTTTTATTCTACCTACATGTACTATATCTGTGACATTTGACGTTGGCTCAACTACTTGGAATTTGTTTCCATGTTCTTTCGCTCTAATAATATATGGACCTGTGAATTTAGGCGAGAGCTTTGATGTGCGTTCCGGCGCTTTTATCATTACTTTGTCCCATATTTCTAATTTTATAGGCTTAGCTTTTTTATGTTGCTTGGAGATCATTTCAGCACGTGAGGTTGCTAAGTGTTTTCGTATTTTCCCTTTGGATGCTTGTGAAAACATTGATGTGCTTCTTGTCATAGTCATCCCTGTTGTACCCACGTTCTTGATGATCATTTCAGCACGTGATGCTGCTAGGTGTTTTCGTACTTTCCCTTTGGATGCTTATGATAACATCGATGTGCTTCTTGGCATAGTCATCCATGTTGTACCCAGGTTCTGGGGTTCCTGCTAGTAGATCGTATGGTAATCGTTTATCGGTACAGTAAATTATGTATTCCGGCGACTTGCCTATAAAGCTATTTATTGATCCATTGATGGACGCTGCAATCTGTGGAAGCCAGTCCTCCCACGAACTTTGCATTGGATTCACCACGTGTCGGAGAATCTCAAGAATTTTTCTATTTGCACGTTCGACCAACCCATTTGATGATGGATGGTACGCGGTTGTGTAGGTTTGTGTGATATCGTATTGTTGACATATTGCAGCTAAAAGTTGATTCTTAAATTCTGCCCCGTTATCCAAGAGTATCACTCTAGGTGTAAAAAAGGACAGATTAGATGAGTGACTAATGCATGAGCCACTAATTCGGCCGACTTGTTCTTCAATGATGCTATTACTACAAATCTAGAGTAGTGGTGAACGCAGACAAGTATGTAACTAGAGCCTTGATGGATTTTGGAAGTTGCAATGAATCGATCGCAACTATATCCTGTAGACGTTCCAGCGTCGGGTATTCTAAGATTGGAGCGGGATCCTTCGTGTTTTGCACAAGATAAACATTTAGCAATGTGATGCTCGATGTCGGTCCTCATAGTTTTCCAATAATATTTTTGTCTAATTTCTGTTAGAAATCTGTCTCGCCCTGGATGCCCAGCTTGGGGTGCATCATGGAAGAGGGTGAGGATGTTTTCCTTTAGTGATGTAGGAATAACGATTTGAGAGATTGACTCTTGTGTTTTCACTGAGCGATATAATATGTTGTGCCGCAGCTCAAACTGTGAGAGTGGTAGAGGTAATTTGGGCAAATTTACCTCATCTCCCGATTCTAAGGCATATATAACCTTGGATCATAATGGATCCTGTAATTGTTCCGCACTTACCTGTGTCAGGGTGAACGTAGGTAGTGGCGTGACAGGAGCTATGTGTCTAGATAGCGAATCAGCTACCACGTTCACACGGCTCGGCAAATACTTGAAGTCGGGTGCGAACACCTGTACAGTTAGATACCAGCGCGCTATACGCCCTTTTAAGTTCTTCCCATTAAATAGTTCTGTCGCGGTTACATAATCAGTGTGGACTGTGATCGGATATCCCAAAATAAGATCCCGAAAATGTTTGAGAGCCCACACTAGAGCTAATGCTTCTAAGTGAGTAGTTGAATAGCGTGTTTCTGCATCGTTGAGGGTGCGACTGGCATATTCTATTACCCTCCATTTTCCTCGATGGTCAGTTTGCATGAGCACCGCCCCTAAACCTAGGCCCGAGGCATCAGTGCACATGGTAAATGGTTTTGTGTAGTCCGGAAAGGTTAACACTGGAGCTTTCGTTAAAGCGCTCTTGAGGGCATTAAAACTCTCCTCTTGTTCTTTATTCCATGTAAACTCCTCATCCTTTTTCAGGAGTTTTGTGAGTGGTGATGCTAACTTGGCATAACCTTCAATGAAAGAACGGTAGTATCCTGACAATCATAGGAAACTACGACGTTGATCTACGTTCTTGGGACAAGGGAATTGCTTCACCGCCTTTACCTTGCAATCTATTGTGTGTATACCATTGCCATCTACTACGTGTCCAAGAAATTGGATTTTGGATTTGAGAAATTCACATTAGGAAAGTTTCACTTTCAATCCAACTAGATGTAGCTTTGCGAAAACTTCTCGTAGCTTCTTTAGATGGTTTTGTAATTCTTTGCTTACTATGAAAAGAACATTTAGATAGGCATAGACTGTGTTACCTATCATTCCATCAAACAAGGTGTTTATCATTCTTTTGAATGATAGCGGCGCATTTCTTAGGCCAAATGGCATTCTTAAGAATTCAATATGTCCCATAGGCGTACTGAACGCAATTTTCTCGCGGGAATCCTCATGTAAGGGAATTTGCCAGTACCCGCTAAGTAAATCTAAGTTGCTGAAGACTGCGTTGTCTTTTCCTAGTGACTTTACTAAGTCAGTTAGGACAGGCATTGGGAACCTGTCTGGTACAGTTCCCTGGTTGACTCGTCGAAAATATATGACTGGTCTCCGTCCTCCAACTTTCTTGGGAAATAAAAGTAAAGGTGAGTTCCATTGTGATGAGGAAGGTTAGATTACCTTTTGGTCCATCATGTCTTGTACTATCTAATGGACTACCGCTCTTCTGCTGTGGGGTAGCCTATATGCTGGGGTGAGCTTTCACTCAGACACACAACATCTGTTCCTTCACTGACATTTGGCAAACGTACTGTGACTCTAGTTAGTTCCTGGCTATGTAACCGTTGTACACCAGTTAACACAGCAGGCGTTAGAGTCTAGATCTGGCCACTTTCCTCAGAAATATCCTTTGAGCTACTAGGTGGAGTTTCAGAGATTGACTCCATAACTAATTGCCGCTGTGCTAAAGATTTCCCCGCGCCTGTCGAGGCAGTTATTACATGAACACCTGAAGTAAGCAATGGATGTGAAGTTTGCATTGCGTGATATGTTTTACAATTATGCGTGATTGTTTGATCTCGTGGCTGAACGTTCATGTTGTTCTGCCTTAGAGTGGTCAGACCAAGTAACTGGTCCGCTGTAAAGGCCTGGGACTTTGGGATAGAAATCCCTTACCAGACCAATCAGGTTCTTAATAAAGGAAAGTCAAGGACCATGGTTTTCTGAGGAATAGCAAACAACCGTTTGCGATTGACTTCTCTTTACTATAAAACATATAACACAAAACTCTGACACCACTCAACAAACATCAAATAATTACGGGAGTCAAACAATTAATGCAGTCAATAATTAATGGAGTTAATCAATTAAGGGAAGCAAACAATTAAAGGAATCAAACAATTAATGGGAGTCAGTAATTAATGGATTCAAACAATTAAATGGAGTCAACAATTGATAGAATCGAACAATAAAGGGGTGTCAGCAATTAATGGAATCAAACAACCATAGAATGAAACAATGAACAGATATTTCCTGAGGCAGTGGCCCTGGGGGAAGGTTCTGGAACAGGGTGATGCACACTCAGGGTAGGGAGGCGTCCATTCAACTCCACACTCGAGCGACAGCAGCCGATTGTCTTGAAATGGAAGGAGAACACCGGGGTACAGACGGAATGAGATGAATTGACGGTCGTGGTATGTGGTAGTGGTAGATGACCAGAGAATTGACAGTCAATAGGTGAAGGTCTGGGGACACAGCCCACGAGTCCAGGACCTATGATGAGATCACAGCCAGAATTTGACGAACAGCTGGGTAGCTAGATAGGGACTGTATGGCGGCTGGGTTGAATCTGCCGGTGACCCAGATAGACGCTGCCGTTCTCACCTCTGTCCAACCGCCCCAAGTGTCGTCCGCACCAGCAAACGAGAGAGTAAGCAGCCGTAACTAGCAGGAAGATCGTTTCCGCCTTTACACAGCTCCCCCAACAAAAATCTAGTGTAAGGTAGATTGAAACTTAAGATTAGCACACAAAGCATAATCAGCTTACAACAAATGCCTAAATACACATTGCACAATAAAGAAGGGTCAAAGAAAAGAATAGGTGGTAACTTGATGTCCAAAACGTAAGGCCCTATCAAGGAACTGCACGTGGGGTCCACTTCAGTCCAAGTTTAAGTTTGGGCCTATTTCCAGTCGTAGAGGATTCTTCTATCTCGTCAGGTGTTGGCAGCAACTGGCAACCGAGGTAACAGACTCTGGCGTCCGAACTTCACCGGAACTCTTGCAGGGTAGTGCCTCGACTAACTCCAGCATGGGGACGTCGTCAAGGACACGAGCAATGTGGGTCCTGCAATTATATTGCTTTAACAAATTAGCTTGATGTAATTTAGGCTTCTTAGAGGAAGGGGGTGAGAATCGTCCAACAAAATCTATGGCTACCCGAGAACATGGTTCTGCAATGACGGGTAAGGGTTCAAGTGGAACAGGACGGACTCTACCCTTGGCGAACATACGTGGGCACTGATCACATCTCCTACAAAAAGCTCTAATATCCGCTCCCATACCTGGCCGGTAAAACTGATCAGCAACCTTCCTATAAGTTTTCCTATGAGAACAGTGACTTGCTAGAGGGCTCTTGTGAGCTACAGAGAGAATGTTACTACGACAATCAGCAGGGACAACAAGTAAAAACCGACCTACTTTGGCTGGTCGCTTGGATGAAACACAAGACCTGTGTAACACCCCATTAATAGAAACAAACTTATAAACCGACCCATCTCTCACCTGATCCTCCTCCCGGAAGTCACCTTCTCCCTTACGAGCTTCAGAGTGGCACACGAGTCTTGAAGCTTGGCGAACTCATTGGGAGTCACAGTCAGTGGCAACAAATTCGGCAGAATTAGGGGATGCGGTCGTTTCACCTTCGCCGTCCGAGTCTCTACAGCTTGGACAATGGCTGCAGGCGTGGCGGCGTGTGAGGGTGGCGAGGCGACCTCGGCAGGTGGCGAGTCGTCGTCGTCAGCAGGTGGCGTGGGGACTGGTGCTGGTGGCGAGGAGACTTTTAACGGTTCCGGGTCGTTAGGGTCACGAACACCGGGAACATTACCAATGAGGACACTAGCAAATTTAATGGGAGCTCTTACCACATTAGACCAACCAGTCAAATAGGGGCAACGCAGGTAGCACCTAACAACAGGGAACTGGTCAACACGACCAAAATAATCGGACACGCTAACCTTCGGGCAGCTGGAGGTGTCAGCGTCAGGCAGGGCTTTCTCAGAGACAATAATGCACGATCAACCAGTGTCGCTGATGAAAGTAGATGCCCTAGACCCATTTACTGTTCCACTGACACAATAACGGGGGCAGCTCCTGTCTTCCAAACAGAATCCGACCTTGTTGCTGGGTTGATGAGTGTCAGCAGCCTTGAAGGCGAAGGGATTCCTGGTACAGCGAGAATGAATGTGCCCTTCTTCCCCGCAGCTGTGACACCGCACGGCTGGTGAACTACTCCTGTGTACTCCTGGGGATGGTTCCTCGGAGGACGGAGGCTTCGCAATCTTCACTACCGGAGGGGAAGACTTGGGGTAGGCGTTGCGAGCAGACGCCCAGTTGTCGGCAAGATGCACAGCTACTCTAAGCGTCGCTGGCTGGTGTTCTTTGATGAAAACTCTCAAGTCTGGAGGTAGAGAAGACAAAAACTGATCTAATATCATGAAGTTAGAGAGAGACTCTAAGGTTTCTTCAACCTCTGGTGCCTCCAGCCATTGTTGAAACAAACGACCCAGGTGAATCGAAAACTGCTGGTACGTTTCTCCCACTCCAATCTTCGTTCTGCGGAAATCAGCACGATAACCGTCAGAGGTCTTGTTAAATCCTCGCAAGAGAGCTTGCTTCAACAAGACGTAATCTCGGGTGATGTCGGCAGACAGGGACGTGTAAATTTCTACCGGCTTACCACTAGGCTACCCAACCTTACAGCATAGCGATCTGGGTCTACACCAAGCAGCTCAGCAACCCATTCAAACCTAACAAGGTAGGAGGCAATGTCTTCTTCACGGTACACAGGCAAGCTGGGTTTTACCACATTGTCTTGTATACGGCCAGAGGATTCTGGTCTACTTGAAGCATTAATCCTAGCTAGTTCTAGGCCCTTTTCTATCTGCAACTTAGCTAATTCGAACTCTCTTTCCCCATTTCTGCTGCTTTCCTCCATCTCTCTTTCTCTCTGACGTTCCTCCAACTCTCTCCCTTTCTGAAGTGCCTCCATCTCTCTCTCTTTCTGAAGTGCCTCTCTCTCTTTCTGATGTGCCTCTCTCTCTCTCTCTGACGTTCCTCTCTCTCGGCATTCTGTTGGGAGACCACATACTGACCAATCTCATTACCTGTCAGACCCAGGGCCACCGCTTGACCTTTCAACACCTCAAAAGTAGACATAATGATCCGAAAGGCCAAGAACTTACCCCGCAAATAGCCAAAGGTAACTCACCTAGTGGCTCAATCAGACCAGTAAATGATTTGATCCGACTGGAGGGAACCTTGTTCTGCACCCAGCCCAGCTGAATCACTCTCAGGGTAACGAAACCGCACCAGGTGAAACAATAACAAAAATGCTATGACAGCATCCACAGTGCACCCCAACCAACACTAATTAACTTCCCCAAATACAAGGGAGAGCAACAAAATTAGCACACAGAAGGAAGGGATAACCCCTGAGCAACACTTACTTCCGGGCCACAGACAGCAAGGAGGCGCGCTCACGGCGACTTACAACAACACCGAAACGAATATTAAACCTCAGAAACCAAAGGTCAGAGACAATCCTGGCAAGGCACCACTTGTAAAGGCCTGGGACATTGGGATAGAAATCCCTTACCAGACCAATCAGGTTCTTAATAAAGGAAAGTCAAGGACCATGGTTTTCTGAGGAATAGCAAACAACCGTTTGAGGTTGACTTCTCTTTACTGTAAAAAATATAACACAAAACTCTGACACCACTCAACAAACATCAAATAATTACGGGAGTCAAACAATTGATGCAGCCAATAGTTAATGGAGTTAATTAATTAAGGGAAGCAAACAATTAAAGGAATCAAACAATTAATGGGAGTCAGCAATTAATGGATTCAAACAATTAAATGGAGTCAACAATTGATAGAATAGAACAATAAAGGGGAGTCAGCAATTAATGGAATCAAACAACCATAGAATCAAACAATGAACAGATATTTCCTACGGCAGGGGCCCTGGGGGAAGGTTCTGGAACATGGTGATGCACACTCAGTGTAGGGAAGCGTCCATTCAACTCCACACTCGAGCGACAGCGGCAAATTGTCTTGAAATGGCAGGAGAACACTGGGGCACAGACGGAATGAGATGAATTGACGGTCGTGGTGTGTGGTAGTGGTAGATGACCAGAGAATTGACAGTCGATAGGTGAATGTCTGGTGACACAGCCCACGAGTCCAGGACCTATGAGATCACAGCCAGAATTTGACGAACAGCCGGGTAGCTAGCTAGTGACTGTATGGCGGCTGGGTTGAATCTGCCGGTGACCCAGATAGACGCTGCCGTTCTCACCTCTGTCCAACCGCCCCAAGTGTCGCCCGCACCAGCAAACGAGAGAGTTAGCAGCGGTAATGAGCAGGAAGATCGTTTCCGCCCTTACATCCGTTGGCAAAGAAAATGCCTTGACTATGTAGAAATCCGCTAGAAACTCTTTACTGAGCCTATTAAAACGGAGTGGTAGTGCTATCGCCCCTGCTATGTTTAACTGGATTCCTGACACACCGGACAGAGGAATGTCTGTAGGTCTTATTGGTCACTTATTTGGAGGTTATCGCTGCTGGAGTTCATTATTCGACTTTAATTAGATAACATTGGCATAGGCCCTCGTATCTATCTCTAGGTATAAATGATTGTTACCTATCCTCGCTGTTACAGTCAACACCTCCACTTTGTTTATCGCGGCGATTAATGAGCCTGTGATGGAAGCGTTGTTTTCTTGAACCGTTGACGCTATCCTAGATTGTGTTGCTTGACCCGCTCCTCTTCCCCGGAAGGCTGTATACTTGTCTCCCGTCGATTTTCCATTTCTTGCCTCATACGCTGTATATTTCTACAATCTTCTGTGTTGTGGTATGGTGACTTATGTACTATACATCATTTATTCTGAGTGCCTTTAGTGTTTGGAGACACTTTATTTGCTGTGTAATGTCCCTTTGGAGTTTTTGGTTTAGCAGGACTATCTGAAATTTAAGGTCCTGCGAGGATCCTTTACTTCGATCTTGCCTCTGGCTGGCTGGGTACTTATCTGCTTGTCCTGCAAACCAGCATTTTTCTGTGGCATGTACCTTACATTTGCAGACTTTGCAAAAAGGTTTCTTTTTGGGTTTGGTTCCCATGACAGACTGTGGTTGTTCCTTGAAGCTGGTGACTGGTGCCACTGACATCGCCCTAGGAATATTATCCTTGGGTTCCACAATTTTTTCTACGTATTCTACAAGTTTAGTCCCTTTTTTAAACGCTTTCTTTTGGGCTTTCGTGCGTAAGGGTTCGTTTGATGACAAGATAAACTGAAGGAATTAAAAAATCCTGTAGAAATTTACTTTAGACAAGTTGTCACCTGTCCGCTCTGCCATCTTAAAAATCCAAGTAAGTGGACCTCCTTTGGCACCCGATCCAAAAAAGGAAATGAATTGCTTCCTAAACGTTTGATAATCATTCGTTTCTTCCTCAATGGCTGAAGCATTGATACCTTTAGCTGCCTGACTACAGGTTTTGAAAAGGCTTCGGACGTATGAAATTTTATCTACGTCATTGGTGACATCGTTATATTTGTGTAAATGCGAAGATGTAATGACACCTTCGCATTCACGCAAAAATACTAAACTAGTATAATCAGGATCCTCGGCAGTAAACTCTTGTACCTTACTGTTATTTGGAAGTACCTTTACCGTTTCACAGACCGATGCAGTCTGTGGGTTAGTAGAACCACCTGTTGCCATTTTTGTTGTGTTAGTTAAAGCACTAGCGTTACCTGACCTTAATTGTCTACAGTGTAAATCCTCAAACTGAGAATCTATGAAATTTTCACAGCTACCTAAAGAGACGGTAGGTGTTAACTCTATTTGGCTAATTTGTGGTAATTCTTCCTCACTATCAGTTGCCACTAGTTCCTGTGAATTATTAAATAACTGGCTATCAGAGTCTGAGTGACTAATTTCCCGTTTGATAACCAAAATTTTTGGAAGAAGGTCCATATATAGGACTATTTATCACTTCACTCACTGTTTAAATACTCACTACGTTGGCCACTCACAGAGTAATGCAAAAATATTTAGAATGAGTTATGGAATTGAAGAAAAAACAAATATCAGTTATTAAAAGTATTAAAAATTACACTGACGTTAGGAGTCGATGACGTTTTTCTCGGGGAGGGACGACGTCACGTGTTACGGCGATCCACCTGGGGGGCTGACCTGGACCACGCGGCGGTCAGCTCGGGCTGATTTGGGGCTGCCCTCTGAGTTGGTGCGATCAGCCTGGGGGCTGACCTGTGCTGTCTTCTGTTGCACACCGACGAGTCTTGATTGTTTAAACAAGAGATTATATTATTTTCTGGAACCACTTTGACAACCTTCCTAAACTACTGTGATGTAGTGTTAGCTGGTAGTAATCTCAGCCCACACTCGGGTAGGCTCGGCGGCTCTCGGCTCCAGTCGGGGTAACCTTCAGTACAGTGTGCCACTGAGGGTTGACTGCTAAGTTGGCAATATTTTATGATGTTTTTGTTACCACTGTGTCTCTTTGTATACGATCTGCAAGTGTTTATAGCCACTGTCTATTTAATTTTCTTGTAATTGCTTGTTTGTTGATGATTCACTTAAAGTGCCACTTAAGTCACTGGAACCACTTGAAGTAATGTTTGTTTCTGAGTGTCTGACCAATTCTTCTTCTAATCCATCCCACCTCTGCCACCAGTGTGTTGGTCACACCACACACACACACACACACACACACACACACACATATATATATATATATATATATATATATATATATATATATATATATATATATATATATATATATATATATATATATATATATATATATATATATATTAGTCTGGAATTAATAAGAGGCACGGCTGAAGTAAACACTTTGTTGTTTTTTCTTTATTGTCGAAAAATATAGTTCCACAGGTCCTTAGTTCAGATGAGAATATATTATATCTTCCCAACTAGGGGAAATGTCTTAGTGTACGTATACAGCAGAACACTTGAGTGAGGTGTTCTTTGGGTAACAAAAATATGATTCTGATCTCTCTGACCAAGAGAGAGAGAGGGAGGAGCATTCTTCGGGGGTGTGAGAAAGGAAATACGTCAGATATCCTGTTGTGCGATCATTCGTTGACCTCAGCCTGCCCTTGCTCGCTCCCCAAAAGAACTGCAACCTCAGCCATGCATAACGTCAACAGCTGAGGCACAGTTGAATAACTTGGTTAATAATTTGGTATTATACATTTGGGTAAATTATTATATAATACAAATGGTGCCGTTACAGGCCTCGTTGTTAGAAAGGATTATATCGGGTGTTGTGGCGCTTGCATGTCTGGGCCGAGGTGTAGCAATTTTCCCGTTCTGATGTTTTCATACAGTGCCACACCGACGTTGTTCTCATTACCGTGTCCGAGTATGGCGTGGCGCACATTTAAGTCCCCTATGATGTATGCTGGTTTTCTGTGGTGCAGCAACTGGTAGAGGTCTTGTTCGGGTAAATAAGGTTGTCTGAGAGGTAGGTACATTGTGCATATGATAACAGGTCCCCTGGTTGTCTCCACCTGCACTCCTAGAACAGAAACCTCGACGTCTAGCAGCACTCTTTGACTCAGCCGTGACCTGATGGCCAAGGCGACACCATCGTTCAGCTCACCCGTCATGTTCCTCTGGTATACAGTGTAGCCAAAAATTTACAGCTTACTTTCGTCCTTTATGCCAGTACTGTTTAACAGAATAATATCTGGGTCTAATTGATAATATAAGTTGGACAGTTCGTTACGTCTATTAAGGGACCAGTGTAGGACATTATGTTGGACGATTTTCATCATGGAAACGACTGCCATTTCAAAGACTGTAGCTTGGGGCGTCGCTGGAAGTGTTTGCTCGGCTTCTGCCATTTTAGAGGGAGGAACTTCTTTGCAGAACCTTCGAACATCTGCTTGTCATCAATGTTCAGGTCCTGGGCCTGCGTGTCGAAGTCATCTAATGACGCTGAAGCTCGAGGGTCTTGTTCCTCCGCGGAGTAAGTCGCCATCGCCTGGTCGCAACCATTGACAGTGGTTGCAGTCCGATGATCACTATCGTCACTGGAGCACAAGTTTGGGTGGGGTCACGGATATTTACTGTGTCGTTGGAGCTGTCACCCTAGAGGGACTGACTTTGGCCTTAGTCAGGGAGGTCATGGTCCATTTCTGGCGTGGGTAAGGTCGTCGATAAGTCGTTGAATGGGTTACTGCCTTCAGAATTTCTTTTGAAGGGACTTCGTCGCTTATTTCAACAGGTGTAAAGTTGCTCCCAGGTAGGGGCTCGTTGTGGCGTTTCGACAATGAACCTGGATGGTTCATGTGATGGGCATGTAGGTAAGACAAGTATATAACAGTGGCTTTGGACTCGTCCAGCTGTGGAGAGGAGACGCTCCTGATGCTCTCCTCCATTGCGTCCCTCATGGCGCCCAGTGACTCAGTAACTGCCTGCTTTATTAAGTCCTTGATGGTTCGTATCTCTGATTGCAGGACTTCCATGGTCTCGTTGACATTATTGAGATTTTGTGAGTTTGCTTGAGTTTCTTTCAGAGCATCTTTTAGGGTTTGGATGTAACCTACAATCGTCGACCGAGTGGTAAATTTTATGGTGTTAGAAATTTCCCTTTTTTTTTTTTTGCTTTGTTATTTCGGTCAGTTTCTTCTCTGTCTCTTGAATTATCCGTTTCCTGACCAGGCAGGTGTCAGAGAAGGTCCTGTGGCCACCCTCGCAGACGACACACTTCTTGATGGTGCTACGGCAGTCTTTGTAGAAATGTTGATCAGATGAATACTCAGAGCATATGACCCCTTGCAGGGGAAAGTTCTTGGTCATGTGGTCATTGTATTTGTAGCACTTCATACATTGTTGGATGGGCGTACACTTTTCAAATTCTATTTGGTGTGAGGAGATGGAAGTGCCATCGTTGTGTCTGCAAAGCGAACCTTGATTATATTATGAGCATACATAGGGTACACCTCCACAGTCTTGACATTGTTTTGCTTTTCTATTTCATCTCTTACTTCTTCTGCATTATTTTGCACTACATCTTTGTCCAACTTCTTACATACAAGGGTGAGATTGGCGCCGTATTCCCGTGGGACAATGACCTCGTATCCGTTGGTTTTCATTTTGTCCATGGTACTCGACTTCAGTAGCTTATCAGCATCTTTATCTGTTTCTGTGAGGATGATGTAACCATCACTCAGATCCACAAGTCTATTTATTCTCACCCTTAGGTCACCTAATAGCCTTTTTAGCTCTATCCGAGACCCCTGGGTCAGGGTTCCGAAGGTTTTCACTCTCACTTTGGCCATGGTCAGTTACATACATGATTGAAAATCCTACCTAATCTGTCTCAGCTAAACCCCATGGATGCCGCTCCTTCTGTCCACTTGCTGGGCGAGTAAAGACGGGTCTAGGGGTAGGGTGAACAGACAATCCCCTGACGGGGGCACTGCCGAATCCCTCACATAAAATGTAGCCACCCTTACCGTTTGGACTTAGGAGCCCTCTGATGGCCCCCCTTGTGGCTCTGCCCACAGGGTTCGCGTCGTTACCAAACACCAGGGACTCTAAGCGAAAGGATAAAGCATCCAGAGCGAACCCAACGTGAAAAACAAGGCTGACAGTCTTAACGGTTAACAAATTTGAACCTGAGCCGGGAGCGACACCCAGCACACCCGCTCGCTGTGAAGGTTGGGTGCGCTCTGTGGTGGGGGCTGATAGGGCAGGAGGAGAGGAGTAGGGGTGATAAAGAGACTGTAAGGAGGGGAGGGTTGGGAGAGACAGAGGGCAGGAATGGGGTTAGGGATGATAGAAGGCAGGAAGAAGGAGGATATGGAGTGATAGAGGGCAGGGCGAAGAGGGGTAGGGATAACAGATGACATGAAAAAGAGGGTTATGAAGAGATAAAGGGTAGGAAGAAGAGGGATATGGAGAGTTAAAAGGCAGGAAGAAGAGGGATATGGAGAGATAAAGGGCAGGAAGAAGAGGGAGATGGAGAGATAAAGGGCAGGAAGAAGAGGGAGATGGAGAGATAAAGGGCAGGAAGAAGAGGGATATGGAGAGATAATGGACAGGAAGAAGAGGGATATGGAGAGATAAAGGGCAGGAAGAAGAGGGATGTGGGGAGATAAAGGGCAGGAACAAGAGGGATATGGAGAGATAAAGGGCAGGAAGACGAGGGATATGGAGAGATAAGGAACAGTAAGAAGAGGGATATGGGGAGATAACGGGAAGGGAGAAGATGGGTAAGGATGATAAAGGGCAGTAAGAGTGGTAGGGGTGAGAGAGATCAGGAAGAGTGGTAGGGGTGATGGAGGGAGAGAAAAAGAGGGGTAGGGGTAATAGAGATCGTAAAGAGGGGTTGAAGTGTTAAAAGGCAGGAAGGAGAGGTGTGAGCGTGATAGAGGGAAGGGAGAGGAGGGGTAGGGATGATGGGGACAGGATGAGGGGTAGGCTGATAGAGTTCTGGAAGAGAGGTAAGGGGTGATAGTAGGCAAGAAGATATGGGATAGTGGGTGATGGGGCAGGAAGAAGAGGGGTTGGGGCTATAGAGGGCACAGAGATGTAGGCGGCGATAGAGGCAAGGAAGAAGAGGGGTAAGGAAATAGAGAGCAGGAGCAAGAAGGGTAGGGGTGATAGAGGGAGGAACAAGAGGGATAGAGCGTTCCATTCTACTAAATTAGATACTATAAAACATTGCACATGTCATCTCACATTTCAAATACATGTTTGGTTTTTAGGGTGAAGAAATTAATGTACAATACATTGTAGTTGTACACTCCTTCAAGGTTCTGATCTAAGCAAGCATAATTACAAAGCCTAGATATGGGTTGTCCTGATGTATAATTCCTGGAGAAAAAATGGTAACTACATATTTCAAGCTTCTGTTTAATTGCTCACAGGTCTTCCCTTGGAGATGTAGAACCTTTGATGGAACTCCTATAATACTTAGCCATTTTAGGCATCAACATTAAACAAGAGTACAGTACTGATTACTTGATAGTATTAGTTGCATATAGTGCAGTTAACATTGATATAGGTGATTATGTGTATTTTATTTTGAAAATTCTTAACTCATTTCTCATCCTCATATATATGCCCCGAACTTAATACTTCCGTAAAACTATATTATTGTATGGATGGAACATACCTCATCACCGGTAAACATGAAAATCAAGCTGAGGATGTTTCGCATGGCAAAGGGACACACCGGTGAGATCTTTGACTCATTGTCACTTTCGTTTTGAATTTGAATTTCGCGTTAAGATAATAAAACAAACCATAGTGTTTGTAAATAAAGCAGACGATGCACAATAATACCTACCACCATTTATTGAGGCCGACCAGCAGTGTTAAGAGCCAATGATCACAGCGATTCGTTGATTTTTCCTGTCTCCAATAGTCTTTTGGAGCGCGAGTGAAACCACTATGTGGAGTGAATGAGTGTACAGTGCATCCTCTCGGTGACCAGCACTGCAGAACACTACTAGTGTTGAGAATGAAAATTGTGCGTGGATTGAATGTCTGATTAGTTAGATGATGTGGCACGAGGTTTCGTGAGTCTTGTATGTTATCGTGTAAAGGAGATTATATTCTGCTGCTACCGATCTCTTTCAGTAAATTGCATCTTTGAAATCTGTGTTTCTTTGAGCGGTCGCACAGAATAGCATTTGAACATGGCGCAGTGAGTAGGATCCAATTCTATCATTACAACGTATCGCGATCCAAGATGGAGAAGAAAATGGAACAGCTGACTCCTGGTGAACAGGTAGAATGATACAAAACAAGGAAGAATCGTAGGAAGAGCACGCGTGCCAAATCTTTGAGCATGTGGTCTCGGAGGCGCCAAGCCACGCCACAACGACGACTACAAAGGCGACGCACGGCCAACGATACGTACAACAAGGAAATTTCCCGTCGGCGCTGCACCAGCCCCAAACCTATCGTCCTCGGCTACGGGAGTTTGATGTCTGGCGCCACAAGTTTAAGTGGTTCGTGACGTTGATGAAAATTTCCTCCTTGCCCTCAGCAGAGCAGGGAGCAGCACTTGTGTCCGTGTTGGACGACGAGTGGACACGAATCCTTCATTACGGAATTGGTTTGTAGCAGATGACACAGAGTTGGAGCCTGTCCTCGATGCGATGGTTGGCGCATCTCTAGGGACAGCGTGAAGTCATCGTGGACCGGAGGCACGCCTACACAAGAGTTCAAGAACCAGGTGAAAAGTTTGACGATTTCATGTGTTCTATGAAGGAGATAGCAAATTTCTCTGGCTTTTATGAGTCGTGTATAAACAATCGCCTTAGAGACTGGATTGTTGTTGGTACTCGTGCTGAGGAAGCATTGAAATGTATGCGGAGGAGAAAGACTTGAAATTGAAAAGTGCCATCGACATATGCCGAGCTTTAAAATGCTAATGTTAGCAGTGCAGTGATTCAAAAGCTCGGTGAGTCGTACGTTGGCCAAAGTGTCTCATTACAAGCAACACAATTCTGATGATCACGATATATATATATATATATATATATATATATATATATATATATATATATATATATATATATATATATATATATATATATATATATATATATATATATATATATATATATACTAGCAATTACCAGCATGCCGGTGATTGATTTTAAATCATTGATGTATTTATGGAGAAAAATTATACATTTCAATATTATTACTCAATGAAAAATGCAATGCATGAAAAATTGGAAAACATTTTATTTTGTAATGACTGTATCAAATGAAAATTACATTATTAATTTTTATTCTTATTTTATTCTTGTAAAATCAATTTTTCAAATATCAAATCAAAACTTGATCATTTATATTTGTGTAAGCTTGTTATAATTAGCAATTCAAAATTTAATTATTTGTTTTTAACATAATAAATACATGAAAATAATTTTCATAATTTGTCTAATAGAAGAACTTCAGGGTAAACAACATTTCTTGTCTTTCTTTGATTGGCTAAAATGTAGAGATTTTTGAAGTTCAGTCCTTCAAAACAACCACAAAACATGCCATGACTGAAACATGGGTTTGTCAGATCTATACCAATAGTTTTGAAAGTTTGACCTTGACTCTTATTGATGCTCATGGCAAACATGGCCTCACTGGGAACTGCAGCCTCCCTAAATGCAAAGGCAACTCGCTATCACTTGGTATAAGTGGAATCTCGGAATGAGAAGAGCTTGACCTTTATGGGCCGAATATAATGGTTTAGCCTTCGTCAGGTTCTCTTCAATCTTGTTACAACACATCTTATTCTATTTATTTTTTGGGGTGGGTCCAATGATCTCAAAATCATGAAGTCGGAGAACCAAGCTAAGATGGGAGGCATTCAAGCTCAATTGAATTCAAAGAACTCTGTAGGATACTGTACAACTTCATCATCATTGTTAGTAGTGTCAATAGATTTGTACACTTTTCCTGCCTAATTCACTCATTAGCCATTTATTCAACTTGTTGACATTGGCATTTAATGGAGTAATCGCTCGCTCAGCAAGCCAGTCTGGATGTTTTCCATTCAAGCTCAAGTCTGGATACCTCTTGCCTTCGGAATACTCTAGTTTCTCAACATTTGCCAAGTTCTTCCAGGAACTAAAATTGAAAATCTCAGATACTTCCACATAAGGGAGCTGTCCATCTCAATTGTAAGAAGAAGGTTTGAAAAGTTTGCTGAATCCTGAATCTCAGTCATATGAGCCCTCATATGTTGGTGCATCAAATATTCACAAATGCGTGTCCTCAAAGGTGGGATTCAACTTTAAACTTACATCAACAATGTTTGCTCTTTGTTCCATTTTCACAACAGGCTTAAAAATTGATAGTCCCTGATGAACTTTGGCCATGTTAGAGTTTCGAGTAACTGAACATGTAGGCTCATCCATTCTGTATGTGTCCAGTGGTACTTTGAAAGTGCTATGCAGTTGCCAGCACAATTTTTCCTTCTGACCTAATTTTTGCTAGAATTAAGTTTTGCAAATAAGTCTTACCTGTTCCTCCAGGTGCATCAAGAAATATAATGTTTTTATGATCTTCTCTTTCACTATTCACCATCTCCAAAAATGCTGTATAAGCACTCCTTTGATCCTCAGTCAATTTTTGATATTGTTCATCAACCTGAACTGCCAACTCCTCCTGATTGTAGTTGGTCTCACGTCTGTATTCACGACAAAGCTGCTCATTATCAACATGGGGTGCTCTTGGTATGCCGTATGTTGTCAAAACATGTCCTCCCATCATGAGAACTTTGTATTTCAAATGACACAAAACTTGATTGAAAATTAAATCTGAGACTGGAGCATCTGGATCATTCATAGACCTGCGATGTTGCATTAAATAATCTTCTGACAATGTTTCTTTGAATATCTCCCAAAGCTCTGCTGGATTACTTGGCGAACATGCTGTCAAAATTATGGCAAAGAGGCATCTCATGTTTGCAGGTGACTGAGAAATTTTTGCTTCTTGCATGGCAAGTCGTAAATGGTCATCATTCTCCAAAAGCCCCCTGGTAAGGCAAGCTTCTCTGAATGTTGTGCATAGAATGCCATCAACTATTTTTAGATCTTGGAATGAAGTTGGTCCTCTCACTTCGTTCAGGAGACGTCTCAAAAAATAACACTCTCCAACTCTTGGGCTGATTGTGTACATCCTGCCAATGGCCGGAGCTTTCCAAACCGGGCCATCCTCATTAACTCCATCAATCAAAGTACCTCTCTTGCGACGATTCCATTTCTTTGTACTTTTAATCCAAATGTAATATTGTGGGAGTTCAGCATACTTCAATGTCTTTGCAAAGTCATCATCTTGGCAGAGCTGGAAAAAACGTGTCAAAGTTGTAGGAGGTGCAAGGCCAACAGCTCTCTCTAATGCATTTTCTTCACGAAAGAGCACTCTTTGTCCATTCTCAAGATGAATTGCCAAACCAACAACTGGTGGGAAATGCACATGTGTAGGATGCTCAAGAATCCGCCATGCTGCTTCTGATGATGACACATATCTCATGTTTTGGTATTGGCTGATTTCATCAATCACCTGTGGTTCTTGACTATTGACTTGTGCAGCATTATGTAACTCAAAAACAGCTTGATCTGACCCCTTTGATATGTATTTGATGCAATACTTGATTGAATGAATTGATGAGCAGATTTCAACATTAATATGACAGTTGAATTGTCGCAACAAATATGTATTGTAAGTCACTACCCATTGATTGGTGATTTCTTGCTCAACTTGACGTCCATATTGTCTCATTTTGATCTTGCCAATGTGACCTCCATCTTCTGGCTTTCTCCTTCTATATTTTGGATAGTAGTCATTCCCTTGTTCAGTAGCTTGTAGGAAATCTTTGGGAAATTGTTTGGAACATTTTCTGTCGACCATACATGAGGATCCTTCATTTACGGGACCACATGGGCCATGGATCATGTGTTTCATGACCAGTTCATGGAGTTCTTTATCTTGCTCTTTTTTAGGGATTTCTACAGAAATTGCCAAATCATATTCTTCGGCTTTGATTTTGTGCTCTGGAGCTATCCAGAAAAGAAAGTGTGCATGGGGTAAACCTCTCTTCTGGTACTCAATGGTGTACAGCCATGCTTGCAAAGTACCAAATATTCCCTTCTTCATATGTTCCATAAACTTTTTCACTTTTAATCTGAAGACTCTCGCAACAATATCTGGTCGATCATGACTCTCTTGTCCGGGAACCAAATTGTCAACAATTTCGGGCCAACGTGGATTACATGTCACAGTGATAAAGTAATCTGCTCTTCCGTAGTGTCTCACAAAGGCCATCGCATCTGACCTTTTTTCATGAAGGTATCGAGGACCACCAGTATAGGTCGCTGGAAGCACAATGCGACGACCAACTTGATTTGGATCTCCATCAGCAGCAAGCAGACTATCACGTAAATCTGAGTAATTTTCAGCACGGAGACTTTGCTGTTCTCTTCTCAAAAACTTCAATCTTTCAGTTTCTATTTTGCAGTATGCATCCACCAAGAATTGCTGGAAGAGTCGCCTTCCAAGCAAGAGGTAGTTCCCGTCTCTGCACATAATATGGAAAGAGTAAAACTGCAACTGTGTGACTTTCCGACCATTTCTCCCTTGCAAATATTTGTCATACAGTAATGCAGAACGTTTAGCATTTTGAATCTCACGTTGTCTTAAATTTTGATACCTGTTTCTATCAGCAATCAAACGCTGTTATCTCTCTTCTTCAGACTCATTTCTTCTTGCAACCATATGGCGAAATGTATCAGCAATCAATCGCTGTTGTCTCTCTTCTTCAGACTCATTTCTTCTTGCAACTATATGGCGAAATCTATCTTGCTCCTGTCTTCTTGATGCTCACCCAAGGTTTCATTTTGCCGAGACTCTGTTTGCCTCTGTCTTTGCCTAGAAAGTCGTTCTTCCCTTGCATCACAGCTTTCAGATTGACGACGAAGCCTCATCCTTTGTGCATGTGGAGTATTTGCATAACTGGACTTTCTTTTCCGTGGCATAATGGATGTCTGAAAAAAATAAATAAATGAAAATGTTAAAAAAGTAGAGGCATTAACTAATAATTTTTCTTGCCATAATTCTCGTGATGTTTTGTCATAGATAAAATGTCTAAATTTGCCAAATTTTTCTATAAAAGAGAGGTAATTTTTGTTTAATTAATAGAAAAACCCCGTGATAATAGAGGTTCCAATACTCAAGTTATGGGCTACCAAAATTTTCAATATAGGGGGGTTTAGCCCCCATTAGGGTGTCATAATATTATTGAAATTTGCTGATAGTTTGTGAATAGGCATCATTTCTGGTCATTTACCTATGGTTTAAATTTCATTTAAATCGAAGGGAAAAAAATGTTCAGTGGGGGGTTTGTGCCCCCCGGGGACCCCCTTTGATCAAAATGAAATATACTTATCCAAGTACCCTGGGTAATGTAGTTTCAGAATATATATGGTTATGGGGGTCTATCTCCAAAACCCTAGGAGGAGTTCGTGAACAAACAGACAGACAGAGGCTACAACTTTATATATATAGATATATATATATATATATATATATATATATATATATATATATATATATATATATATATATATATATATATATATATATATATATATATATATATATATAATATATATATATATATATATATATATATATAAATATATATATATATATATATAAATATATATATATATATATATATATATATATATATATATATCTCACGAAAATGGAAACAACAGGTACCTTAGTTTCGTCTTTATTCAAGATGTCTTGAATAAAGACAAAGCCAAGGTACTCCGTTGTTTCCATTTTCCCGTGTGATTTTATCAAGATTTATCTTATCCACGTTTTCATTGTGGATTTACATGAAATATATATATATATATATATATATATATATATATATATATATATATATATATATATATATATATATATATATATATATATATATATATGTATATACATATACATATATATATATATATATATATATATATATATATATATATATATATATATATATATATATATATATATTTCATGTAAATCCACAATATGAAATCTTGATGGGAAAATGGAAACAGCAGGTAAATTTAATAGTTGGTTATATATATATATATATATATATATATATATATATATATATATATATATATACTATATATATATATATATATATATATATATATATATATATATATATATATATATATATATATATATATATATATATATATATATATATATATATATATATATATATATATATATATATATATTAGTTCTTGATTTGATAAGTGGCAGGGCTGAATTAAAAACTTTGTTGGTTTTGTTTTATTGTAGAAAATTTAGTTTCACAGGTACTGAGTTTAGTTGAGAGTATATTGTACCTTCTCTTCTATACTAAGGGAAAGTGTCTTAGTGCACTTTTAGGAGAATACTTAAGTGAGGTGTTCACTGAGTAACAGGTGATATGATAGTCTCTCTCTCATTCCCATCCTGTCAGGCGGGCCTTGCAGGATACGCGTCAGGTTGTTGTTGTTGAGATGTGTTGACCCAGCTTGACCTCGCTCACTCCATGGAGGAAATGTCAACTCACCAATTGATTCATACTCATGGATGAATGACTTGGTGAATATATGGGTAATATACATTTGGGTAAATATTTATATAATACAAATTGTGCTGTTACAAGATAAGGCTGGTTTATACTTTAGGTGTGGCAAGGACTGTCATAGGGACACGAAAGTGTGCAAAGATGTTGACAAAAACTGTTTGGATTGTGACAAGAGAAGCCTTTTTGTGGCTGTGAGTCGGAAAGCCGATAGAGTCTCATGTGACAAGGTTTTGAAGCATCCTCCGAGGAAAGTTCTCAAAGTGAGGCCTGGGGGCTAAGCATGAGGAAAGAGACATTCACTAATCCTTGAGGGCGTTTGCACCAATAGAGTGTCAGTGCGTCCAGCGCCACAGATGATAGTCAACGCCACCCACCCCGCATGCCGCGACACCATTGTTTGGACCGCCGACTCCGGGGCCGAGGCAACGGCCATGGGACTCAACATGGTTAAGTCCCTGGGTATTTCTCAGTCCGTCCTAGAACACCCAGATAGTGCAGGTCTCGTCGCCACGAGGAATCAGCTGCTCACCTGCTTGGGAACCTTCTTGTCACACATGGAGCAGGGAAAAAAAAGTCACAAAGATGGTAGTGTTCGTCATCAAGGAGTAAAGAGAGCTCTATTAAACTGGTACAACTCCATTGCCCTTGGTATCCTGCCAAAGGATTTACCTGCTCAGCTCCAGCCGGTTAGACTGGGGAAGTTGCCTGCGGGTCGAAGCAGCCGCGAACTTCTCGGATCGAGTCGGGCGTCATTGCCTAACCCGCCCTGAGGTGCTCCCTAGGTAGCTGCACGAACATGACCCCACGCTAGCACAGTGCGCAGAGGATGCCACCACTATAGTTGAAGCCTTCCCGTTGGTCATCGGTGCTTCACAGATGCTGCGGGAAATGGATGGAGGCCCCATGCGTATCCAGCTCACTGATGATGCTCGTCCCTTTGCTGTAACAGCGCCCCGCACGATTCCCTTCGGCTGGCGTGCGGAGATCAAAGCATTGCTGAATGACCTGCTCGCTAAGGACATCATCGGGGTGGACTACCAGACAGCCTGGTGTCACCCTATCGTCTCGGTAGCGAAGAAACCATCTGGAGTGAGGCTGTGTGTAGACCTCACATGCCTTAATCGCTATGTCTATGGGCCAACGTATCCTATGACGCAGTAGCTTCCATAGGATCGGGAGCATGTTGGATCACCACCATCGACGTAAAGATTGGGTACTTCCAGATATAGATTGCGGACGAGGACCAGAACCTCACGTGCTTCATAACACCCTGGGGCCACTTAGAGTTTAAGCGTGCTATCTTGGGCTAGTTTCGTCCAGCGACGAGTACAATCAACATGGCGACCAAGCTCTGGGAGACATCCCTTGGACGATCAAGATCGTGGACGAAAACTTGGCGTACGATACCTTGTACGAAGATCATCTCGTCCGCGTTTTCACAATCATACCACGTTGTGACCGGTTTGGCATCACACTGAATGCTGAAAAGTCATGGTTGCAAGGAACAGGTTTGATTTCTGTGGCTACACCATCTTGCTCCAAAAGTTACACAGCAGACACTCGGAAAGTTAAGGCAATTGCAAATTTCCCTTGGCCCCGGAACCTCACGGACCTAAAATCGTTCATGGGCCTCACAAATCAACTGGGTGGTTTCTCCTCGGCGACAGCAGAGCTTCACAGCCCCTTCTGAAGCTTCAGAATCAATGGCGCTGGTCCTCACAGCGTGGTGTAGCCTTTGAGAATGTGGGTAGGATAATTGGTAGCCCCACCTGTCCTGGCATTTTTGGACCTGTCGCTACCAACTATCCTGCAAACCAACTATGCTTCGGCTTCGTTCTCCTCTAGAGACACGATGATATGTGGAAGCTCGTCCAGTTCGGATCGAGATTCCTCACTGACACTGAGTTACGGTATGCTGTTGTTGAGGGTTTTTTTATTTTCTTTTTTTTACAGGAATTAGCCCACCCGGGCACAGGTCAAACGACCCACAACGGGGCCTGGGAGGGGGGGGGGGCAAAAAAAAGAACAAAGAAATTGATAATAGAAAAATAGAGAAGAAAAAGGTTATACTGTGCTAATCTACTGTACACCACGAAGATGCCGGAAAACCAGCTTTTTAAAGTGAGACAGATTGTATAAGTATGGAAACACAGAAGAAGGCAGAACATTCCACAGTTTGGCTGTGTGAGGAAAGAAGGAGGTACTATAACGGGTTATTCTCATGTGACCGACATCCACAGAGAAACGGTGGGCACCGCGGGCAAGACGTGTGTTACGAGCCCACGGCCTTGCCGGCGGTACACAGGATGCCAAATCCACCGAACATTGCCCGTTAAAGTACCTGTGAAAAAGAGAGAGTGAAGAAACATTGCGGCGAAGAGAAAGGGAAGAGAGATTGTCGACTAAAGGAGGAGAGTTAATAAGACGAAACGCCTTTGATTCCACCCTATCTAATAGTTGGACAGAAGAAGAGGCACCCCAGATATGAGAGCAGTACTCCAAGTTAGGACGAATGAATCCCTTATATACTTGGAGCAACTGCTCAGGAGTGAAGTTAGCTACGGCATCTGTACAGCATTCCCAACTTTCGGGAGGCAGCTTTAGCTATACTAAGGATGTGTGATTTCCAGGACATATTGGAGGAAATGGTGAGGCCTAACATATTTATTTCAGATTTTGGCAGGATGATAGCATCCTGAAATGTAATTGGTGGGAGATCGTCTAATTTACAAAGTGTAATTGGTAAATATTGAGTTTTATTACTATTGAACTTAACCAAGTTTGTACCTCCCCATTCAGAGATGCTGCACAGATCCGCATTGATAGAAGTTATGATATTAGTTCTAGAAACAGATCTAGTTTGAGAGTTAGGAGGAAGGGGAAAATGTGAAGAAGAGTGAAGAGTAGGATCATCAGCGGAAGAATGGATAGAATTAGTTGTAGTGTGAAGTAAATCATTGATAAAAAGAAGGAGTAGAGTAGGTGAAAGAACTGAACCCTTTGGGACACCACTACTGGTAGAGAAAGAGCGAGTGATCAATCCCTCGACAACAACTGCCATGGATCGGTTCTCAAGGAAGCTAGAGATGAGAAAACAAAGTGGGGGAGAGAAACCAAAGACGGAAGTTTAGATAGCAAAGACTTGTGCCATACCCTGTCAAATGCTTTGGAGATGTCGAGGGCCACGACGAAAGTTTCCCCATAGTCCATAAAAAGAGGATGACCAAAGATGGGTGCAATAGGAGAGCAGATCACCAGTAGATCTCGCCTGGCGAAAGCCATACTGGTGATCCGTCAAAAGAGGAAGGCGTTCAAGGTGACGGAGAAAATGGGAGTTCAAGATAGTTTCGAAAATCTTAGAGAGGGATGAAGTTAGAGCAATGGGGCGATAGTTAGAGGGATTAGAATGGTCACCCTTCTTCGGGATGGGCTTAACCATGGCATGCTTCCAAGAAGAAGGAACGTTTGGGTTTTGAGGCAGAGGTGAAAGAGGCGAGCAAGCATAGGGGCCAGGGTTTCAGCACACTCCCTCAGAACACGAGGGATATTCCGTCCGGTCCATGCGCCTTACTCACATCCAACCTGGATAACACACCGGCAACCCTGCGAGTGGAGATTATAGGAAAGTGCATAGGTTCAGTAGGAGGTACAGGGGTAGGAAAGATAGAGTGGGAATCGTCTAAGGTGGAATTAGATTAGAATATGGTGCCAAAGAGGTTGGCTTTGTCAGGGGGAGAGTTGGCTATAGAGTTATCGATTCGGAAGAGGGGAGGAAAAGAAGGAATGCAGAAGTTGTTACATATGTTTTTAGTTAAGGACCAAAAGGATTTACTAGAGGAAGAATTAGTCAGGACAGCGGTCTTTCTTTTAATAAAATTCCGCTTGGCCCTACGAATAATAGCCTTACAACGATTCCTAGAAGTAATGAAAGAGGTGTGGGTAATAGGAGAAGGAGATAGTTTCATAGTTCGAGATTCTCTATCTCTCACCCTGCAAGCAAGAGAGCAGGAGCGATCAAACCATAATTGTAATGTGAAAGTTTTGGTAGAAGATGGGATAAATGCACTCATACCGCCCTGTATAACCCCAACAATACTGTCAGCATATACCGAGGCGCCCCGAGTGGAAAAGCAACATTCCTCCCAAGGAAAGTCGGTAAAGAATTCTCGCAAGGATTGCCAGCTTGCCCTCCGATAATGCCATAGTTGACGTTTAGAGGGGGGTGGGGGAGGTTGTCGTGCCCAGTTTGATTTAATATAAATAAGGTTGTGATCAGAAGACCCTAAGGGGGCAGAAATTGAGCATGAATAGTGTGAGGGGTTAGAGGTTAAAGAAAGATCAAGAATGTTAGCAAGTTGATCGTGTCGATCAGGAACGCGTGGAGGGTGTTTGATTATTTGTTCCAAATCATTAAGTAGGGAAAACGAGAGTGCCTCAGCTCCACCTGGGTCATCCCTCGCAGAGCCAAGCCACTCTCTGTGATGTACATTGAAATCCCCTAGGTAGAGGATCTCGGTGTTGGGGTGTGTGGATAGCAATGAATCATGGCAAGAAGTGAGATAGTCATAGAGTTCGAAATAGTTGGTAGAGTTGGGAGAACAGTATAGGAAACAAAGAAAAATAGTCACAGTATGTCGAGTTTTTTTGAGCCAGATGACATCATAAAGGGAAGATTCAAGATCCGTGAGTCGAGCTATAGGTGTACGTGTGTTGTAGTAGGCGCATACACCTCCCTTAGAACGGAAGGAGGTATAAAACTTGTAGTTGGAGACTTGAAAAGGTTTGGGTGAAGCTGCTTTGGTCAGTTGAGGTTCGGAAAGTAGTAAGAGGTCGGGGGGGAAGAGGTTAATAGATGGTTCTCCACAGAAGGAAAATTGGATCTCAGGCCGCGAATGTTGGAAAAATGAAGTGTGAAAAAAGCCGATCCTCCAGCAACCGCGGTGGCGTCAGTTGATGCCCCAGTATCTTGATGATGATCAGGTCGGCCCTGGGGTCCACAACCTTCCCGACCAGTGGGACCCATCCGAGAAGGCCCCGCTTCAATATTAATATCAACTGACATAGGAGAATAAAACAGAATGAATAAAACAGATCAAGAATGAGTACGGTTATATGTGTGGTGTTGTCAATATTAAGAGAGACAGTTGAGACCCTGCAATTCTGTGTAAATGAGGCAGAAAGATAGAGCAGCAACCTGGGACTTGGTTACAATTTTCGTAATGCCATATGACATTAGGGTCTACCATTAGACAATACTGACCGCCGTTCTTTGGGCAGTCAGAAAATGCAGTATCTACCTCACAGGCCTTTCTCACTTTGATTTGGTTTTTGATCACCGACCATTGATTCCAATCCTTAACACGAAGTTGCTAAGTGAAATTGAGAATCCTCACCTGCAACGCATACTTGAAAAGCTTTCTAGTTACTCCTTAACAGCGTACTGACAGTTCAAGATCCTGCAGACTGTGGCAACGCATAAGACGGTGATGACTTGGATCCCCTCCACGCCGTTGTGGCTTTTGCCCTCAATGCTGTCTGCGAGGAGGGCAGTCGTTTGGCACATCTCAAGAACCAGACCTTGGAGAAGGTGAGTGCTGCTGCGACAAGGGGCGCTGCCCTACCATGAATTAGAACCACACTTATGGCCATATTCGGCCGTCCATAGCCTGCTGGCCTTGGACGACGACTTAATTATGTACGGGCCAAGGTTGCTTATACCTCTCATCTTTCGCCGGGAGACTCAGTCACACGTTCATAACGGTCATCAAGGGGTGAAGCGCACCAAACTTCTTTCATATATAGTCTTTGCGCGAGCTCATTCGCATTACATAAACGCCATACGCATCACATTGGATATTGTCATTCTCTGAACGCTGGCCGTACTGGTCGGACGTGTCAGTCTTGTACTCTGCGACAACACTGCTGATTTTCACTGGTTGCATAAGCTTTGCACCATGCCTGGGACAAGTGGTGGGCAGAAACTTGTGAAGACTTTGACTAGAGAAGAAAAGATTTGCCTTTGTGAACACCACAGATGACGGCCTGTGGCTTTCAAAGTTTCAAGTAGCGAATCGGAAGCAGATGATCCATGGCCAACAACAATGGAGGTGACAGTCAGTTTTCTGGAGGCGATCAGTAAAAAATGAACAGAATAGGAGGCGAGAGTTGGCGAAGAAAAGAGAAGGAAGTGATAGTGATGAGAACATAAATGATAGGAAGAAAGGGACTGCACACGCAGAAGAAAGAAGAAAGAATTCAACCGGGAATAAAACGCAGCTGGTTGGTCGAATGAATCGTCGTGACAGTACCACTGTGATGAGCAACCCACGTGGTGGAAAGAGCACAGGTAGGAGGAGGTTGAACTTTCCGAGAGATTTACACTTGTCATTCTATGGGTGGTTGCTGTGGGCTGCTACACTGGGAAGAAAGTATAAAAATTTGAACCCATGCTTAAGGAAGGTTATAAGAGCGTGGACTCTTATCTTTATTACTTTAACTTTAATACTTCAACCTCTGACCCGTGGTAGCGTGACTCGAGGGTGAGGCCCATGGGTACATGTAATTATGGTATCAAGCAATAGGAAGGAATAACGGTGAACAACTGCAGGTGAATAATAGACCCAACATACAAATAAAATGATTTATTAAAAACACAAAATGGTTATTAAATGACGTTAGGTTTCAAGAACAAATAGGAACTCACTTTGTACTGTGGCCCTTAGGCCCAATTTCCACTTACACCGCAACTGGGTGTAGATAGACAATAACACACATAAGCTCTCTCACAGCACCTTAGCACCATTAAAATCCATGGCAATGACGCCAGTTTCCACACTTGACTGTTCAAGCAGCACCAGACATAACACTCAACAGCACCAGAAGTAATACTCAAGCAGCAGCCATGGTAGTTTCCTCACCACGTGGCACCTTCCAACAAACTCCGATCATTCCGGTGGAATAACACAACCACCAATTAGCCCTATTGAGTCATGGACTCATCCAACAAAGATGAGGCTGGTAGTTGTTTGTTAGGCCTGATGTTACTAGGTCACCACGTGAGCAGTGAACGCCTCAGGTGAAGGCTGGCCAGCTATGGGGCCAGTAGGTGGTAGTGGGTTCTTGACGCTCGGGATTCACGGAGATACCCGATGCTAATGGTATTCATACATCTCCCCAAACTAGTGAAGGCGTCCCCAAGCTACAGACGTGGCTTAGACTCCTACAGGAACCTGTGGGGTGATGATCGTGGGCTTACTAACTGTTGAAAGCGAACATCAACGTTTCAAAAGGACATTAAGGGCGTAAAATTACTTCACTCAAAGCACTTCAGCTACGTTACTGTATCACTTTCATAATCAAGCTATTAATTAGGTCAAATCACTTAAAATGGCGAGTTACAACACGAGGAGTGGAATGAAATACCTGTGGGGTGATGATCGTGGGCTTACTAACGGTTTTCAAAGCGCCTGGCTCACTCCCCACCCACGCTAAGTCAAAAATTCCACTTACTCAACTATTCCACTGTATTACGTTACTGTACACTCTGATGTTTGAAACTGTGACTACGAACTCAGTTTCATTCCCTAATATTCTCTTTACAAACATATGCTCTGATGTAGCTATCGAAGGCGAGAATTAAATTGATCACAAAAGGTTCTGGATGGCAATCCCGATGGGCGGAGCCTAAGTCAAGTAGCGTCTGACTACATCAACAAAGGAGGTGATCTAACGGTTCCTTTCAGGAAAATTAACTAATTCCTTACAACAATTTTACTATGAGTATCAGGGTCTCTGATATTCATAGGTGAAAAAGGGTTTACAGGTCTCGGTGGATGAAAAAGAGTTTACGAATCTCGTTCGACCAAAATACTGCATCTGGATGACGTCGTCAAGGATACAGAGAAAACGAAGGTTTTGTGGGCGTGTAGCGTAATATGAATTATTAGGTTTTAACAGGCTAGCCGTCATTACGATCATGACAAGGTCGTAATAACTCCTTTCTGATTGTAGATGGGGATGAAGCTGTCATGGTCACGTTGACTACTAGTCTGTTTTAACTCTAATGATTCTTATTATACTCCACGACCGCAAAACATGAGTGGGTAGCTGGTTAGCTATCCCTAAGAAGAAAGGGTGTTTTTCCCATTCGATGTTTACAGTCATGATCCCTCCCAGTAAGTGCCGCCTTCGAACACAGTTGTCAATACGTTTTTTCCAATTCTGCTGGCAAGCTCAATCTTGAATTATTCTATGTAAATCAACTTTAGTAATTCGCCAGACCTTTGTCAACTGAGGCTCATCTTTGAATGAGTAACAGTTGAGTTGTTTGTAATTTCTGTCATTGCGTGAGTAGCGATCGCTGGCAACTCAGGGGTATATAACCGCCGGTGAGAGGGAGAGAGCGTCTCGTGACGTCCTCTCCCGTTTGTTCCCAGGTATGTAGCAGTGTTTTATAGCCATTCAGTTTGATTTAGTCAATTGTAGTGAATATCAGTGTTCATCAGTGTTCATGCTTTAACAGTTGAATTGTCATTCACCCAGTGTAAGAAGTAATATAAAGTAAATGTCGTCTGAGGTTGCAAGACGAAAGATTTGTTGTGTTTGTGTTGTCATCATGCTTCCCGTTCTCGTGACGTCCTCTCCCGTTTGTTCCCAGATTCCAGGGTGGGCTTATTTGAACACCCCATCGGCTGCTGAGCCAGTGGGTAACCAGCAGGGATCAATATATGCATTGATGTCGGTGATTCAACATGATTGAGACGGCAGGTCCGCCTCGTGAGCTAAACCCCAGACTCGCCATGTGTCTGGCTCCCACCGATCACAGCAACGGTCGTGAGCTCCAATGTCCTACCCTGGGATGCTCCCTGGAAGTTATGGCCCACAGTGTTTGATGTATATGCTTGGGGATAATTAATTGGAAATAATTATCCCATGGTGGGTAGTGTATTTGCTGGTTTTAGTATTAACGTGTTGTATGTTGAGAGTGCATCTCATATGCACTACCAACAGTCTGTGAAATATCATAAGTAAGTGTGTCTTGTAACTGTACTGTAATACCACGTACCACCAGCAGGTGTGAGAAGTAAAGTAATCTGCAAGGGGTTGTCATGTACAGTAATTATGTATTGTGAGTAGGGCCAAGGAACTGGTCCTGCTATGTAATGTAATGTAATGTAACACCAGTAAGATTGTGTGCAATAAGAAAATACTGAGTCTGCAGTTGAGTAAGCGAGGAGTTGCACCTTGAAGTTATATGATAATAATATCTCTTTTTCCTTTTGATTTCATATTAATAAACCTGTTCTTAGAGTATTTTAGGAGTATTCATTTTCCCCACAGTAGTTCACCTTTATTTCCGTCCAAGTGACCCTGATATCAGAATTACAATACCCATGTGCCTTAGACCCTCGACATGCTACCAAAAAGAACTATGATTATGCAGTAACCATTGAAGTAAGTAGGAAGAATAATTGAATTAAAGAACTAAGACAAGAGAAGTAAGAGTAAAACATAAGGCAGAGTAAGAGTAGAGAGAAACCGCTGCTCGTACATTGGTGGCAGGGGTGGGATGTAATTCACATGGTATCAGGTCAGGAGGAATAAATGTGATACTAGGGTAATCTTTGTTTAAGTGTGATTTGTAATAACCATTTCTCTGTACAGGTACCTAATCATTTCACTGTAACTAATAAATATTCTAGATTACTAATAATTTTGTTCCGTAATTCTTCCAGTGTACAGTGTAGTTTGTAATTCTATGCAAAAATTTGTTTTTGTGGTTTTACTGAGAAGTTGAAAACAGTTCACGGTAAATACTTTACTTTGAGTTAGGTTAGACCATTGCCTCAAGAAAATTAGAAATCTGTTTTAAAGTAAAGTGTACAGTGAAATGTGGAAACTTGAAATGTTCAGAGTATTGAAAAGTTTCTCAGAAAAAACAGGTTAGCTACCTAAATATTTTTTTTCTTTGCAGTCCTTTTGTGAAATCTCAGGAAAGTGTTGGTTGTATGCCCAGGTAATATATTTTTTTTTGGGTGACTTTCTGCACTGGTAACATAGCAATTGTTGGGATCACTCGAGTTAATACTTTGATATTTACAGACAATGAGCGAACAGTGAACATATGCCGTGTTAAGAGTGTGTTGGGACAGTGTTTCTTTCTGAGTGGCACCGGAAGGCCATAATTGTACTAAGGTTATGTAACTGAGTGTTATTTGAAATTGTGACGCATTTTGGATGTATTTGTTTTGATTTTAATTGGAAGTGTTTTAGTTCTCAGTTGACGACAGTTTTGACAAGTGAATTTATTTGTATAACACGAGTTGTGTTATATATTTCCGAGTATATGGTAATTTTGTGTTGTTTCTATTAGAGTATGATTTTAATGCCAAGGGCATTAGTTCTAGCAGTGTAGACTGACAGGCAATGTCAGTAAGAGTGTTTTATGTTTATTTGAGATCTAATACATGTATAATTTCAGCAATTGCCTTTATGGGTTGAGGACTCTGTGATGATATTGTCATGTGCCCATAACCCCATAGCAACAAGCATGTTGTGTGGTATCTGTTTACGCCTCCACTTCACACAAGCTATTAATAACTTGTTATTTTTACTATTATCTTATTGTTGTTCTTAGTTACTTAGGTTAATTGTTTATCTATGTATGTCATTAATATGCATCATTTGTGTTACTCTGTTAAGTCAAACCAAGAGTAGTATTAATTAGTTATAAGACTATTTGGCAACTGTCCTGAGGCACGTGATCTAAGACGCTCCTCACTCATATGCTGGCCAGAGACTCTCTCCCTAGTAACCGTTGGTATAGGCTATAGGTAGGACGTGTCCACACCGACCCAGTACAGACGTGCTTTGTTCAGTCATCTACAATACCCTAGTGGTATCTGGTAATTAGTGGCACGTTTACTTAGGCCTAGGAAGGAATCCTGGTGTTAAGGAATCTCTTATTTGGTAGGAATTAACCAGTTGGTTGTGATTGCTGTGTATATATTGGGATGTCTGTGTTTAATATAGTTAATGTTAAGTAGTATTCATTTATTTAACTCCTCAACGGTGTATTTTCACCCTTCCGGCATCACTCTTATTTTACTATACAATCACTTATTCCCTTAAATTCCATGGTTGCTAGACAGTACTCCTTTAAGAATATAAATTGAATTATTTAATTATCTTCCCATTTGTGACTCACTTACTCCAGCTTATTCTTATTTATTCAAGTACATTCAGTTGAGTCGGTTTTTGTGGGGATAATTATTACCGTGTTCCCTGTTTGTTCCTTTATTTGATGATAACTAGAGGTAGGTTTCACTCCCCAGGTATAAAGGTAATTGGGATCACGGCAATCTGGACATCTGTGAAAGAACGCAATCTTTGAAAATCATTGCAATTGAAAAGACAGTGAATGCTTGTTGAGCACCGAGGGGACAGTCTCGTAAAGTATTACCACTTTATTTTTTGTGAGCAAGACTCTAAGTAATGGAAATGCCTTTGGTTCTTTCTTAAGTTGTTTGATTTGCTAGAGTACAGTGTAATTCCGGAAAATTCCTATAGTGTTGCACCATACAGAGATTGACCATAACAAGTACCATTGCTTTGAGTGTGCACAGTAAGTGTTTTGAAAAGTGACAAAGGAGTACAGTGATGTTGTTCTCGTGCATTCATCAGTGAAGCAGTAAAGTAAAAGTTCACATTCCAGTATTATCACTAGGGGATTGACTAATAATTTGAGCAGTATTTGAGCAGTATTTTGAACAGTATTTCAAGTGTTTTTGTGCATTAGAAGGTCAGTTAGGTAGTAATCCGTTGTTTTTGAAGGTGTGCACTGTGCCCATGTTGTGTAGTACAGTGAGTTGTTGTGACCTCCAAGCATGATTGCCGTCACAAGAGGACAGTTCAGGGCAGCCAGCTCAGAACCGGTGTCCAGTTAGTTGATGTGTAGAGTTGAGAAGTATGTGGGTGGAGACGTGTTCATTCACAGGAATGACACCCGGGTCTCACCACCAGTTGTTTCATCAGGTTTGTGGCCAGATGGACAAGGAAGTGTAGAAGGAGAGAAGAGTGTGGAATGCCTCTCTTGCTAGTTATGTGAGAGACTGGCATCAGTGTTGCCGAGATTTCTTTAAAGGGTTGTAGACCTTTGACTGGAATGCATTGGTTGTTGATGTGCATGGTGAAGAGTGATGCTTTGTATATTTGTCTTGAAATTGAGAAGTACAACTGGAAAATGAAAGAATGTGTTGTTACCTCACATCAGTAAGTTCTGGAAAGTGAGTATGTTGTTTGCCCATGTGAGTGTGGAATGTGGTGCATGGGAATGTTCGGGAGTATGTAGGTGTTGGTGAATTTTTTTCTTTTGAATTATTTTTTTTCGAAGATGGATTGACAATTTGCAGTAAAGACACAGAGATTGGAAGATGGATTGGCTGTTATGCAATCATCTGATGGGTATCTGTTACCAGTTGAGTAAAGATACCAGTTGCGAGTTCTCAAGTTTTGTGGGTTAAGTCCTAGCTAGGCTTGTTGTGTGTATATGAGTAGTGTTCGTGACTTTTAGGTGGAGTCAGGCATCGACGATGGCGCTGATTTCGCTAAATGGAAATGCCATAGGTACAGACAGTTTTTTGGTTTGGTTGTGCTCCCATAAGGACCGTTTTATTTTGTATCGTATTCTGGGGATTATCGCCGCTCGTTCGGAATCCCTCGAAGATTGCTGCCTCTCGCGAGTAGGACAATGACTCTTTCGTTTAAAGTCATTCAATTCATTCCTTCGACTGAATGGGGTCTGTTCATCTTCGTCCTAGCTTGAGAAGTTTAAGTCAAATCTCAGTGGTGTCGAGTAAGCATTTGATTAATCTCTTAGAGAAACTTTTGATTTGAGAAGCTGTATCTCCAGAGTGTGCATTGTGTAACAATTTTTTATGCTATGTATGTAACCCCATTTTTATGTTTTTCTTTATCATTACATTATTCCTATTTATGTAAAATTACTTGTATTTTGTTTACCTATGCAATGTTGTCAATGATAATAGATTGTGTTTTTTAACTACCGCTTATCCCATGTATGTAACCATTGTGTTCTTGTTTTGTATGCCTTTTGTGCCAGATGCCTGTAATAGTCCTGATGTGTTGTTACGAGTGTAGGTAGTGTGAAATCGTGATGAAAGGTAACAGTTATTTAAAGAGTCTGTGTAACTACTGTACATGTTCAGCGAACATTACCACATAATAAGAATCTTTGGGGAAAGGGGGAGCTTTGTCATGGTCACGTTGACTGCTAGTCTGTTTTAACTCTAATGATTCTTATTATACTCCACAACCTCAAAACATGAGTGGGTAGCTGGTTAGCTATCCCTAAGAAGAAAGCGTTTTTTTCCTATTCGATGTTTACAGTCATGATCCCTCCCAGTAAGTCCCACCTTCGAACACAGTTGTCAATACGTTTTTTTCCACTTCTGCTGGCAAGCTCAATCTTGAATTAGTCTGTGTGAATCAACTTTAGTAATTCGCCAGACTTTTGACAACTGAGGGTCATCTTTGAATGAGTAACAGTTACATTGTTTGTAATTTCTGTCATTGCGTGAGTAGCGATCGCTGGCAACTCAGGGGTATATAACCACTGGGGAGAGGGAGTGAGCAGTTTGTGACGTCCTCTCCCGTTTGTTCCCAGGTATGTAGCAGTGTTTTATAGCCATTTAGTTTGATTCAGTCAATTGTAGTGAATATCAGTGTTCATCAGTGTTCATGCTTTAACAGTTGAATTGTCATTCACCCAGTGTAAGAAGTAATTGTTACGAGTTGGGGATTTAGAATATAGTTAAAAGTCTACCCAGATCCCAACAGGTAACAACAATAAAAAAACAAAGACAATCGGACTATAAAAGGGTAGACAAAGGATGCGAGTTTTTGTTGTGTATAATAAAGTACCATAAATCCCTTAACAAAATATTCAGCTTATAAATTACCCTTAACCAAACTTAACCTAAACATTAACAGTATATACATATTAATAAAACATAAAACAATCGTGAAGCAAGGTGGAGGTGGGAGAGGCAATACAAGATTACAAATACTTAAGTGAGGAGCTGAGATGGCTGACGAGTAAGGCTGAGTATTGTGGAAGACGGTAGGTAGTCACTGTGCCGTAGGTTTAGAGGATAGGTGATCCTTTGGTCCTCGAATTGGAGCTCACAAAGAAGACTTGGAGGAAGTGACGCAACAACCAGGATATGGAGAAGGGAAACCCCGGAGTGTTAACTAAGGCGAGTCATACTCGTGTCTCGTCCCTAGATGGCGTTGCTCGTGGTGCTGGCTAGGTAGATCAGGACAATTGGTGGAGGGGTTCGTAACACACCCCCCCTCCAAAGACCTCCGTAGCGCGGGCGAGAAGGAGGTGATCACCTGGTGCGTCTGGAGAGTAGCTGCTGCATTTCCACTGGAGCACGGGATAAGGAGTCTGCAATCAGGTTGTCCACCCCCTTTATGTGCCGGACTTGTAGATTATAGGGCTGGGTGAGGAGAGCCCAGCGGAGGATTCGCTGGTTGGAGGTCTTGTTGGTTTGGATGAACGTGAGTGGGTTATGGTCGGTGAAGACTAGGGTTGTTTGTGGGCAAGACTGGAGGTAACATTCAAACTTCTTTATTGCCAACACCAGAGCCAGGGCCTCCTTCTCTATGGTTGAGTAGTTGGTCTGATGTTTTTTCAACTTGGCGGAGTAGTATGCCACAGGGTGAAGGACATCAGTGGTTGGGTCGGGTTGTAGGAGCACAGCCCCCATTCCGACACCACTAGCGTCGATTTGCAGATGGAAGGGCAAGGTGTAGTCAGGGGGGTGGACTACAGGCTTGGAGGCAAGGAAGGCTTTGAGGCGGTGGAAAGACTGGTCGCATCTCTGGTTCCAGATGTAAGGGACCGCAGAACTGGTAAGGTCTGTGAGGGGTCCGGCCACGCTGGAGAAGTTACTGCAGAACCGACGGTAGTAGCCGCACATCCCCAGGAAGCGCATGAGTTCCTTCCTCGTCCTTGGAGTGGGGAAGGACAAGATGGCTTTAACGTTTGCGTCCTTGGGTCTCACCATACCATGCCCAACGATATGTCCCAGGTAAGTCACTGAGGCCCGGCCAAAAGCAGATTTAGCCAGGTTTATGGTGAATCCAGTCTCTTGCAGTCGTGCAAACAGTATCTCCAAACGCACCAGATGTTCGTCCCAGCTGTCCGACACCACCACCAGGTCATCCAGGTAGGCGAACGTCCCACCTCGGTCTTGAATTAGGAAGTTGATGGCCCTCTGGAATGTGGCCGGAGCATTAGAAAAGCCAAACGCCATAACCAAATATTGAAAAAGACCAAATGGAGTTATAAATGCCGAGATTATTTTTGCCCTATCCGTGAGTCCCACTTGATAATATCCTTTCAATAGGTCCACGGTACTGATGAATTTGGCACAGCCTATGCTGTCTATTATATCTTCAATCAAAGGTAAAGGGTAGGAGTCTGAGACAGTGACCTGGTTCACTTTACGATAATCGGTACAGAAACGAAAGGTGCCATCGGGTTTTGGAATGAGAAGGCAAGGTGAAGCCCAGGGGGAGGTACTAGGCTCAGCTAAGTTATGTTTTAACAAAAAATCTACCTCCTTTTTCATAATCTCTTTTTTTTGTGGATTTAGTCGATATGCTGATTGCCTAATGGGTTGTACATCATCTGAGATTAGCTTAATATCATGTTTAAGTATATTGCAAAACCCTGGGAAGTCTGACGTGACTTTAGGAAATGTTGATAATAACTTAGTGAGATCTTTTGCTTGAGATGGATTCAGAACAGAAAAATACTCATCCAAGTTGTTGAGTATGTGACTGTTAGCAGGGTTCTCTTTAGGTAGAGGGAAGTCTAAATTCTCCAATAGGTCCATGTCATCTGTCTCCGGCTCCGGCCCTGACAAAACCGTATGCAATACAGGTAGGCTTATAGCCTCTGGGATGTCTTCCTCTGACTGCCTGGAATGGTAAAGTTTCATGAGATTAATGTGAACAAGTTGTGAATCTTTTCTGCGATCAGGAGTATGGACTATATAGTTGAGGGGAGATAGTTTATTAGCAACTATATAGGGACCAGTAAACTTGCTTTTAAGGGGAGAGCCTGGAATGGGTAGAAAGAGTAACACTTTGTCACCTGGAGAAAATGATCTTTTAACTAATTTAGGTTGGGACTTCACCATTTTTTCTTGGACTTTTTTTAAGTTTGACTGAGCAATGGTTCGGACTTCAGTTAATTTGTCCCGTAAAGTGTCAATGTATTGGGAAACTGTTGCGGGCTTAATAGATGGAGTGTCAAACCACTGCTCCTTTACTATTTTAAGGGGTCCCCTAATTTGTCTCCCATATAGTAACTCGAACGGGGAGAAACCCAATGACTCCTGGGGACATTCCCTGATGGCAAAGAGTAACAAGTCTATGCTTTCATCCCATTCCTTTTGGTGTTCTATACAGTATTTTTTGAGCATTGATTTGAAAGTTTGATGGAACCGTTCCAAGCAACCTTGGGATTGTGGGTGGTAAGCCGAAGATGTACAATGGTCCACACTGAGGTCTTTCATCACCTGTTTGAAAAGATTGCTCGTAAAATTGGTGCCCTGATCGGATTGGATCTCTTTAGGAATGCCCACTGAAGTGAAAAGGTGCAAAAGATGTTTGATTACGTTTTTTGAAATGATGCTTTTAAGGGGAAAAGCCTCAGGATAATGTGTACTGGTATCCATAACTGTGAGCAGGAATTGATTTCCCTTCTTAGTCTTTGGTAATGGGCCCACACAATCCACAACAATCTTTTCAAATGGTGTAGAAAATACTGGGATGGGCTTAATGGGAGCTGCTGGTATACTTTCATTTGGTTTTCCTACCATTTGACAAATATGACAAGATTTTAGGTACTTTGACACATCCTTCCTAAGTCCAGGCCAATAATAGTGTTGGAGGAGCTTTTTATATGCTTTCAGGATTCCCAAATGTCCTGAAATACCATCATGGGCAAGGGCAATTAATGCTGGTCTGACTGAGGCGGGAATTACCACTTGATGTATTTCAGACCACGTGTCTAGATGGGCAAGCTCAGGGGGCCTATAGGCCCTCATCAAAACCCCTTCATGATAATAAAAACACGGAAGGGTGTTAAAATCTTTACCCTCAACTGCTGCATGATGAAGTTTATTCAAAGATGGATCAGATTGTTGGGCTTTAATGAGCTCATCCTTACTAATGGTCTTATTGTACAGATCTTCCGTGGGTAGGAAGATATTGGAGGTGGTTTTAGATGAAGAGGGCCCATTTCGCACACTCTGTGACCGGGTGACAGCACAAGATGGGAAAAGATGAGGAATAGTTTCTTTAAGGTCAGTGGTGGAGTTGAAAGGTAAGGGAGAGTCGACTGTTTTTATGTTAGGAACCACTAGATCTCCTACCAAGTCATTACCCAATAATAAATGAATGCCGCACACAGGCATTGGGTCTTTCCTTATGGCTATTTGCACTTCCCCAGTAATCAAGGGACATTGGAGGTGCACTTTAGCTAAAGGATAGGAAGAATGGGATGAGAGATCTGAAATTAGAACACTCTCATTAGTAAATGCGGTAGATATATCAGGAATGACGTTAAACAGGAGGATAGATTGTGCTGCGCCCGTATCACGTAGTATACGAATAGGGAAAGAACGAGACCCCTCCATGATTGAAATTTTTCCCTCATAGGTGAATGAAGAGAAGAGATCCTGATGGGGCCTTTCCACATTGGTATTTGCTATTGGTTTGGATTTGGGATCCAGGGAACTACTTTTAGCAATTCGACACTTTGGGTGTTTACAAGTCTGGATTGTATGGCCTGGGTTTTTACAGTAAGAACAAGTAAGCTTGGTTGCATCGGGGGGAGTAGGTGTGGGACCTTTCGACCTACCACTCACGTTCCCAAGGTTATCATCAGAGGAGGACCTAACATGTCGGGAAGTACCACGTTCTCTACTGCCCAGTGACTCCACCAACAAAGCGTACGCATCAGCCAGCTCAGCAGCACGCCCTAAATTAACCTCTCCACGCTCCTCCACATGCTTCAAGATGTGAAATGGTATCTTGCTCTTCCACTCCTCCAGGACTTCCAAATTTAACAAATCCTGAAATGTGGAGGTCTCTGTAGCCTCTAACCACTTCTTAAAAAACCTAAGCTTTTCTTGAGCAAACTCAACAAAGGTGTGTGAAAATGGTTTGGTTAGTTTACGAAACTTCTGCCGGTATCCATCTGGCATGATAGCATAAGAGGTGAGGATATTCTTTTTTACTTTATCATAGTCATCAGTCTGGTCTAAACAGTTATAAACTCTACGAGCCTTACCATATAATTTAGGAACTAACACTGACACCCACTGGTCCTTTGGCCACTCATTCTTCCCGGCTATTTTCTCAAAAGTCCTAAATGACCCGTCCATATCGGATTCATCAAACCCGGGAACAAGGGAAGAAGCAGTAGCAGGGTTAAAAGCAGCTAGTTTCTCTTTTATTGCCACTTCTTTAGATTTAAACTCCGATGTTAAGGCGACTTCTGTCTCTCTCACCTGTAGTTCTTTCAGTCTAACCTCCTGCTCCAACTTGTCCTGTTCCAACTCGAGCTCTTTCATTTTGATTTGGAACTCGAACCTTGCTCGTTCTAGTTCTAAGGCGTCTACTTCTTGTGTTTCTTCTTGAGGGCTAGCCAGACCTGAGGCAACTTCTGAGTGAGGAGGGGTGATGGATAGTGGTTGAAGTTTCTTGGACATGGGCGTTAATCTGTCAACAGCGGATTCTTTTAAAACTTCTTGTTGAACCAACACTTCAATCACATGATTTTTTAACATTTCCTTAGTCAGTTGCTGTGAAAATGGGATATTGTAATAGTTGGCTATTTCTTTCCATTCTTTTTTCAGGATATTAACACGTAATTTAGCTACGGAAGGATTTTCAATAAAATCCTGGAGATCAAAACCTGAGGTGGCCATTGTTAAGAAAAATACGATAAATTAACTAATGGTCAAAAGATAAGATAAGTGGATAACCCTAGAAAATATCACGGCAGTGGATAACCAGAAAGTCCCGGAAACTAACCAAGTTATACCTAGGGAAATTACACTTATGATTATTGTTCTTCTGAGAAGATCCTTAGATAAGGATAAGAGACTTGAAAGAGGTAGGGCGTATTACGGCATTAATATAAAGATCCGGATTAACAACCCTGAGATACTTGAAAGAGGAAGGGCGTATTACGGCATTAATATAAAGATCCGGATTAACAACCCTGATAAATGGTATGATTGACCCTGAATGAGATAATGAGAAGAACAATAATTGAGGCTTTATAATTATGGGGTCCTGGTAGAGCGGGGCGTCCCAAGATATCACTTCACCGTAAACTAGTGACTATGGAACAGCCTACTCTGGAGTGAGGGTACGGCATTAAACAGGTCCGGATTCTTCCCTACACTCGATAAGACTTAGTACACGACTGCCACGTGTAATAACAGGTAAGCCTTATGACACTTGGAACCTAATATCCTACGGCTGTCACTCTTACTGTAGGATAATACCAATATATGCACACACATATGAAGGAAACTTTAAACCACCGTAAAGCAATTGTGAACAGAAGTGACTGGGAGGAATAATTAACACTGAGTAACAAGGGAGGAAGGAATATGGTACTTAAGGTCGTATCCTGTCACGGTCGCCATTTGTTACGCGTTGGGGATTTAGAATATAGTTAAAAGTCTACCCAGATCCCAACAGGTAACAACAATAAAAAAAACAAAGACAATCGGACTATAAAAGGGTAGACAAAGGATGCGAGTTTTCGTTGTATATAACAGAGTACCATAACAAAATATTCAGCTTATAAATTACCCTTAACCAAACTTAACCTAAACATTAACAGTATATACATATAAATACAACATAAACAATTTTGAAGCAAGTGGACGTGGGGGAGGCAATACAAGACACAAATACTTAAGTGAGGAGCTGAGATGGCTGACGAGTAAGGCTGAGTATTGTAGAAGACGGTAGGTAGTCACTGCACCGTAGGTTTAGAGGATAGATGATCCTGTGGTCACTTCCCAGAGCCAAGTCCTCTCTCCTCGAATTGGATCTCACAAAGAAGACTTGGAGGAAGTGACGTAACAACCAGGATATGGAGAAAGGAAACCCCGGAGTGGTAACTAAGACGAGTCATACTCGTGTCTCGTCCCTAGATGGCGTTGCTCGTGGTGCTGGGTAGGTAGATCAAGACAATAGATGGCGTGGTTCGTAGTGCTGGGTGGAGGGGTTCGTAACAAACTGGATTTGCTTTTCGGAGTTCTGTTATTGGCAGTGATACTTCTGTTTTACTACTATAGGAGAGTATCATCTAAAGTCACCATTGTCCATAATACAGTATACATTTTCCCGTAAGGCAATTCACACTCGGAATCCGGTTTCTCAACCCTCGGTTGCAGATTCCTCAGTTTAGTTCCAACATAGGCTTGCACGTAACATGGCTAGGTATATCTGTAGGACTTTTCTGCATGGTTACCTTACTTCTCGTAGAACTCGGAGGGTGGTGCTCTGTCAGTAGCACCCGTAACCAGTTCTAAGGAAGAACCACAAAGTACCACATGACACATCTAATTGTTGCTTTGGAGAACAAAAGGACAAAAACCCATCTAGCTAGCAGTAAGATCAAGAGAAAGGATTCTCTCTGGACTTTAAAAATCCAGAGCACCATATTAAAACAAAATGCCTACAAACACTAAAGGAACTCCGAATAAATGGCGTGTACTACATAATTCTCCATACCATAATACAGAAGATTGCAAGAACCTACAGCACATGAGGCAAGAGCATACAAACTGACAGGAGACATGTAGTCAGCCTTCGGGGGAAGCTGCGTACGTCCAGAAACACGATCTGGGATAGCGTTATCGGTGCAAGAAAATAATGCTTTAATCACAGGCTCATTAATCCCCGGAAAATGGAGGTGTTGACTGTTGCCACTAGACATAGATACGGGAGCCTGTGCCAATGTTATCTCATTAGCGTTGTTCAATGAACTCAAGCGGCCAATAAGACCTACAGACATTCTCTGTCCGGTGTGTCAGGAATCCACTTAGACATACCGGGGGTGACAACACTGCCAATCCGTTTTTTTTTCTAGGCCCAGTACAGCTTTTTTGGCGGATTTCTACATAATATATGCATTCTCTTTACCAGCGGGTGGGTTAATCGGTCTTTCCATACTAAAGCAGAACAACAGTAACGTTCAGCCAAGAATCACACCATAACGCATAACTATGAAACTTACTACGCAATGCAAACTGTACATCCATTGCTTACCTCGGGTATTCGTGTAATAACTGCCTCGACAGGCGCAAGGGGATTCTATCACACAGAAGCAATTAGTTAAGGAGTCACTTCCTGAAACTCCACCGAGTAGTTCAAAGGACTTTCGAGATGAAAGCGGCAAGAACTGGATTTAAACGACTGCTGTGTCAATTGGTGTACAATGATTACATAGCCACAAACTAACTAGAATCACAGTATGATTGCCAAATGTTGTGTGTCTCAGTGAAAGTGTACAAGTGAAAGGCTTGTCACTTGAGTCTACCTTAAGCATAGTCAGCTCAGGTAGTCTCACAGATGTCCTCATTTTCAATAGAACTGGGGGACCTACAACATTAAGAATGGAATGTTGTGTCGGTAATTTCCTTGTTTATGACAAAACAGTCGAAGTGGAACCAATAGAATTACCAATAGGAAGTGTAACATAATGGGAATCGACCAAAAACCACGTATTGAAGATAGAGTTAATCGCGCCACATGTGAAAGTCGTTGATCATCCTCAAGGCAAACGTGATCTTTTAGAATTACTCGCCGAGCTCAAGGAAATCATAGCATTACCTGGAGAACTCCTAGGTAAAACGACGTTGACAAACCATCACATTCCACTCAAGCCGGACACTTACCCGATCTACATACCAGGAAATCGGCTACCTCACAGCCAAAGAACTGTAATCGAACAAGTGGTACAAGAAATGATGGAACAAGAGGTAATCCAACCTTCCTCATCACCATGGAACTCGCCTCTATTCCTAGTTCCCAAGAAAAGATGGAGGATGGAGACCAGTCGTAGATTTTCGACGAGTCAACTAAACATTTGTACCAGACAGGTTCCTAATGCCTGTCCTGACTGACTACAGTTTTCAGGCAAAGACAACGCCGTCTTCAGTAACCTAGATTTGCTTAGCGGGTACTGACAAATTTCCTTACATAAGGAATCCCTCGAGGAAACTGCGTTCGGTACACCAATAGGACATTTCGAATTCTTACTAATGCCATTTGGCTTGAGGAATGCGCTGCTAACATTCCAAAGAATGATAAATACCTTGTTTGCTGGTATGATAGGTAACACAGTCTATGCCTATCTAGATGATCTTATCATAGTAAGCAAAGATTTAAAAAGCCATTTAAAGAAACTACGAGAAGTCTTCACAAAGCTACAAATAGCTGGATTGAAAGTGAAACTTTCCAAATGAGAATTTCTTAAATCCAGAATCCAATTTCTCGGAAACGGAATGGATGGCAATGAGATACACACAGTAGATTGTAAGCTAAAGGCAGTGTAGCAGTTTCCTTGTCTCAAGAATGCGGATCAACTCCGTACTTTCCTGGGATTATCAGGATGCTACCGTTCTTTCATTGAAGATTATGCCAAGCTAGCATCACCACCCACAAAACTCCTGAAAAAGGATGAGGAGTTTACATGGAATAAAGAAAAAGAAGACAGTTTCAATGCTTTAGGAGCACTTTGACGAACGCTCCAGTGTTAGCCTTTTCAGACTACACCAAACCATTTACCATGTGCACTGATGCCTCCGGCCTAGGGCTAGGGGCTGTGCTCTTGCAAATTGATCATCGAAAGATGTGGCGTGTAATAGCATAGGCCTCACACCCTGAACGATGCAGAAACACGTTATCCAGATACTCACTTGGAAGCATTAGCTGTATTGTGGGATCTCAAGCATTTTCGGAATCTCATTTTTGGATATCCAATCACAGTCCACACAGATCATGTAGCCGTGATAGAACTATTTCACGGGAAGAACTTATCAAGGCCTTTTGCATGCTGGTATCTAACTATACAGGAGTTCGCACCCGACTTCAAGTATTTGACGGGTCGTGCGAACATGGTAGCTGATTTGCTATCCAGATACATAGCTCCTGTCACGCCACTACCAACGTTCACCCAGTCACAGTTAAAGGAGGAACAATTAGAGGATCCACTGTAGTCCAAAATAATCTATCCTTTAGAATCAGGAAATGAGGTAAATTTCCCCAAAGTACCTATACCACTCTCACAGTATGAGCTACGTCTCGCTCAGTGAAAACATAACAAGAGTCAAAATCTTAAATTGTTATTCCTACATCACTAAAGGAAAATATTCTCACCCTTTCCCATGATACACCCCATGCAGGGCATCCGGGGCGAGACAGATGTCAAACAGAAATTAGATGAAAGTATTATTGGAAAACTATGAGGACCACCCTCGAGCAATCACATTGCTAAGTGTTTATCTTGTGCAAAACACAAGGGAACAACGATGAATTCCGCTATAATCTAAGAATACTGTACCCTACGCCTGAACGTCCATGGGATACAGTTGAGATCAATTTACTGCAACTACCAAAAATCAAGGTTCTAATTACACACTTGTGTGCGTTGACCACTTCTCCATATTTGTGGTACTAGCACGATTGTCGAATAAATCTGCCGAAGCAGTGGTGCATATGTTAGTCACTCATCTCATCTATCCTTTTTCTACACTTAGAGTGATACTCTCTTATAACGAGGCAGAATTTAAGAATCAGCTCCTAACAGCAATATGTCAACAATACGACATAAACAAACCTTCACAACCGCCTACCATCCATCCTCAAATGGGGTGCTCGGACCTACAAAACGTAAAATTCTTGAGATTCTACTACACGTGGTGAATCGGATGTACAGTTCCTGGCTTCCATAAGTAGCAGTATCCATCAATGGATCTATCAATAGCTTTAAAGGCAAATTGCCATACTACATAATTTATGGTACCGATAAATGCTTGCCCTATGATCAACTAGCAGGGTCCCTACAACCTGAGTACAACGTGGAAGACTATGCCAAGAAGCAATTAATGTTTTCACTAGCATCCAAGGGAAATTATGAAATCATTTACCATTTCGAGTGCTGAAATAATCTGCAAACAATATAAAAACGTTGAGCCTATAACTCTAGAAATAGAAGACGCAGTAATGATAAACGCGTTGGAATCATATCAAAACTTTTGCCTAAATTCACAGTCCAAACCTGATTAAAGCAAAATAACATGAAAACAAATTCCATGTAGGTGAGCCGACAAACGTCACAGACATAGTACAGGTAGATAGAATGGAAAAAGTCAGCAGAGAAATAGTAAGGACCCTTAATGTCAGTCAATTCATCCTAATTCTACTACGACAGCTGCTCAACACAAAACAACAATAGATAATACTTAACGTCAAAAACTGCGATCAGAAAACAAGAAACATTAATTATCCTCGACCCTTTCAGGCATGGTTTGGATATCGCTACTTCTGTTGGCATGGAGCACGGTAGCAGCAGCCGCATCCCCAGCAGACATCATCAAACCCGGAACTTTAGTTGCCCCACTGGGCAACGTACTTGTAGTGGAAGACGTTGTAACTATCAAGTACCAGCTCAATTGCTTGCGTATGCCTGAGCACCTGAGGTCAATAGCTGTTCACAATGAAACAGCTATTCACACCCTGCAAGATCTCGAACAACAGTCTACCATCTATACATCCCTTCGACAAATCATCTCACTTCAGAACGCCCGTAAGAATAGTCTACTCGAGCGCATAAGGCAATTCGAGGAAAAGCTACCTACATCTCATGAAGACATCTGGAAGAATGTACATTCTCATCGGCGTCAAGCACGTGATATATTTCATTTTGTTGGTTTAATAAATAACACCCTGTTTGTTATGGCAATCGCATAAGATGTAGCTAAACTAGGGAAATGAATGAACGCAGTTTCAGAAGCGGTTATGAAACAAAATTGGGCCATTGAAAAATCCTACAAGGCAGTACAGACTCTGAACTCTCAGATGAATGCTATTGTTGACGAAACTAATTAACTACCACGTGTTGTCCATGGATTGACACAGTCAGTGCCTACAATAGAATGGCTACTCTGCTTTATAGAATATATGCATGCAACTGAAGCCTCCGTGCAAGCTCTCACAATTACCAATGATAGGTTCATAGCTAATTTAATAAATGCAGGTTTAGGTAGTGTAGAAGCACAACTTGTGCCGGTTGGTCAGCTTATTGCCGCTTTACATATAGCTGAAACTGACTATCATCTAACTCCTATCTTTCAGGAGGATTACATGGAATATTATTACTCATTATTGGAGGCATCCTTAACGCATGGGGAAATACTAATACACATTCCACTAAAATGACAGAAGAAGTTTAATGCATAGCATTTTGAACCATTTCCAATGAAGGCGAATAACGATCTTTTGGTTCTTAACAGAGAAACTGAACAAATAGTGGTTTCAGAAGTTTTTCGTTACTTGCTGTGACTAAGCATGAAGTTCTAAATCATTGTAAGTCCACATACTTTTACTTACATGTAAGTCCTGCTTATGCTTTCGCTTTCACCCAGGCTGCAGATGCTACTTATGAACTAGCTATAGTAGAAACTAATGCTTTTACAGCTCTGCAGAAATGTAATTACACTCCAATACCTCATAGGTTAATGTTTCACATGCATGTCAATAATGTTCAATATTTTTATTTTCCAAAGCAAACCAGTGTAATACTCATATGTCAGGGTGTATGTAAACATTTAGTAGCAGAAGGTTATCCTATAGCATCAAACTATTGTGAGCTAAGCAGTAATGCAATTACAACCTTGCCTACTAACCACCATCCTGCATTTGTATCAAACATTACTTCTGAGCTAGTACCCATACCATTTTTACTGAAAATTAATTTCAGTAGCCTTCACAGTGTCTCTGATAAGTTTAAGCTTCTGTCCTACATTAATGAAACACAGTTTCCTGCATTACAGGATTTTCTTCCTTTTTATGTATTTTCCGGAGCAATCCTACTTGGTTTCATCATACCTGCCATTATAATTCATTTCCTTGACTGTTATGATATTTAGTTACAGGAAAGTTTCCTCTTGGTACAAAATAGTTTCCAAGAAAACTTTCTAAAAAGCATTGAAAAAGCATATGCAAGATGCAACAGTTTAGCAAAAGCACACGTTATTGTAACATGGTTAGGTAGGTATACCTCGGATTTAAACCACGAGGACTCGGTTGGTGGTGGCCGAGCGGTGAACAATACCAACTTATTCACCAACTTATTCACCAATCTCTCAAAGGTCAAGCTCAGGTCAGCTGATTAATCAAACAAGCGGTTCGCTTTCTCTCACGACTGTTACGCCCAGAGAAGGCAGTTGATTATTACCACTTGGACAGAGAAGTCAGACCCTTAACTCAAGTGTTATCTAAAAGTGTTATTCACAACACTACCCTGGAGAAAATTCATAATTTATTTTTGCAGATTATATCTGTATATATAGCTACTTCGACAATAAAAGAAAAACAAAAAGAAGTGTTTACAACAAAGCCAGGACTTAACTAAACAATTAGTGTGATACCAATATAGCTATCACAATAGTACTAGCTTGGCACATGGTCTGAGGGGGTAATGAGGGGATTGATAAGAGTGTATCTGGTGGGCGAGTGTGGCAGGTGGTATGCCACACAGTATATGATAGAAGCAGTATAGTGCAGGTGGGCACATGGCACAACATGTACCCATAATGCCTTCACATCAGCTGGGTCTAAGACATCTAGGCGTGACGGGCGTAGTTCATCTTGACAAAAGAGGGTAACGTCCCCTCCACGTTCATGTGAACGGAGGTGATGAAAGAGTTGATATCCCTCAATGTAGCATGTTTCAAGAACAATTTTCCAGGCTTTGCATATGGCAACGAAGTTGGCAGCAACTGATGAAACAGTGGTTGCCAGTTCGTCAAATTTATTGGCTAAGGAAGTGACGTTGGAGAACAGGAAGGAGCGGAGACTACCATATTCGGGAACTTCAGTGTATTGGTACAGCCTGTCAGGAGTAGATTTCTCTAATTTTTAGTGGAGTTGAGAGAACTAAGGAGCTTTTATTTATGATGTCCGTGTCTACGGCTGCGAGCATGGAATATGTTCAGTGATTTTAGTCGTGCAATAACACTGCCATCAGGATATCCATTGCCACATTTTAAATCTTACAGGGCACATTTGGATTACGTCACTGGTGGACATCTGTTGATATCTGTTGTTGTGGACGGCCGGAAGTGTTTGTCCGCGGTGGCCATAAACTCAATGGCGGCACTTTGATGGCCACTGATACTGGTAGACATCTGTTTATATTTGTCTAGTAGTAAACACCATGGGTCCTTGTCTCTGTCACATAGGGGTCGCCGATACAGTACCCACGGTATATGTAAATACCACGGTGCTCCTTGTCACTGGCACTGTAAAGGTGACCGACAAAGTCCCCACAGTCTGGTATTACACTGCTATGAATCTCGCTTGTTTTGTGTATTTCCTTGGATTACACTATTGGATCACTGTTTGGAAACCAATCATTGCACTGATCACTTGAATGTTTTGCTGATAAATCCCGGTGTAGTGAGGTTGGTAGGGAGTTAAGGTATAGAAGGGGGGGGGGCAGGGCCAAACAGACTTGGCCTGGCTGCCAATCAGAAGAGCCTACAGGACATGTCTTGTCTCACTAAGGGCTGACTGATGTGTATGTGCTGTGGTGCATGTGTGTGCTGTGGTGTGTCTGTGTGTGTTGTGGTTTGTAAGTGTGTGTACCGGAAGTGTAGTGGGTGTGTTTCATCGGTGTGTCACAAGGCAAATACGTAAGGCCTTCACTGTATATTTTATCAAATTGAGTAATAGACTAAGGGCGTAAACGACTGCGAGATTTTGTCAACGCATTCAGCACTAAGACACACACCGCAGTATATAAATATATATATACAGTATTACCCCGCCTAAGGCGGTTTCACTTAAAGCGTTTTATCATATACGCGGTGCCTCGCCAGAGCTGAACTTTCACTTAACACGGATTTTTTCCACATATACGAGGTGAGTGTCCAGCTCGAGACGCTATTTTTAGATTTGCCCCACCCGCCACCCTGCCTGACTGCCTGTTTTAGCTCATAAAATTCATACAAATTACCCGGCCAGAATATAATTTACATTGCTGGAATTCTTATAATTTGGTGATCATTTTGAATATAAACATCATATATTTTGCATTAAACATACAATTTTTAGATAAAAATTTTTCTCAGGTAACTATGTTATCTTTTGTGCAAAATATATGACATTTATATTCAAAATATTCCTGGTCTTACAAGGAATCCAGCAATGTCAATTATATTATCCTAACTTTAGTTTGAGGTATTATTTATTAAAATTTAGTGGTTATCCCACACATCTCCTTGGGACGGTTGGTGGGGGGTGGGGGGGAGGGAGGGACCGACCGACCATCTGTTACCCAGTGAAGAATTATTTTTTTTTTATTAACTGAAGATATTTGTTTTAGCTCATAAAATTCATACAAATTACCCGGTCAGAATATAATTTACATTGCTGGAATTCTTATAATTTGGTGATCATTTTGAATATAAACATCATATATTTTGCATTAAACATACAATTTTTAGATAAAATTTTTCTCTAGGTAACTATGTTATCTTTTGTGCAAAATATATGACATTTATATTCAAAATATTCCTGGTCTTACAAGGAATCCAGCAATGTCAATTATATTATCCTAACTTTAATCTGAGGTATTATTTAATACTAAATGGGTGGGGGGTGGGGGGGAGGGTTGGGACTGACCGCGCGGTTGGAAGAGGGGGGGAGGCAAGGTGGGGTACTTTGATTGACAGATAGTGTGTGAAGATTATTTTTTTTTTATTAACTGAAGATATTTGTTTTAGCTCATAAAATTCATACAAATTACCCGGTCAGAATATAATTTACATTGCTGGAATTCTTATAATTTGGTGATCATTTTGAATATAAACATCATATATTTTGCATTAAACATACAATTTTTAGATAAAATTTTTTCTCTAGGTAACTATGTTATCTTTTGTGCAAAATATATGACATTTATATTCAAAATATTCCTGGTCTTACAAGGAATCCAGCAATGTCAATTGTATTATCCTAACTTTAGTTTGAGGTATTATTTATTAAAATTTAGTGGTTTTCCCCCAAAAATTTCTCTGAGAGGGAAGAGCCGGCAGTGTAGTGTGAGAGGGAGTTGAGTCCATTATTTGAATGGACATTAACTTGGCGACTGTATTTCTCTATTTCTCTTAAGTATTAATTGTGTGCATGTACCATCATAAATTTAAGATGTTATTTTTACTACAACATAGGTATGTGCCTTCAAAAAGTGGAGTTTGGGGGTCAGGCCGGTTTCTATTGGAATTAATCCCATATGTTCTGTTGTTCACTTAAAGCGGATTTCACTTAACGCGGGACCCTATATTTCATGTAGATCCACAATGAAAACGTGGATAAGATAAATCTTGATAAAATCACACGGGAAAAGGGAAACAACGGAGCACCTTAGCTTTCGTCTCTGTCCATGTAATCCAGTTGCCTCTGAAGATGATTTGAATGAAGAAGAAAGCTTAGGTGCTCCGTTGTTTCCCTTTTCCGGTGTGATTTTATCAAGATATATATATATATATATATATATATATATATATATATATATATATATATATATATATATATATATATATATATATATATATATAAGATAAAGAAAAACACTGAGGAAAGAGTCCTGAAAATGGAAGAAATCTTGTAATGTTCATTCAGTGACGAAGCTGTAGGCGCGGCTGTTATAATGCTGGCTTATCAGATATCTTACAACCAGTATATTAATAGGTATACTATACCATAGAGTTATGTTATAAATCTTACATACTGTAACATTGGTGTCATTGTGAGTCACTCTGTAGACGTTGATTGAAACTAGTTAGAGCAGGCAGCAAGTGCAGTGTCAGTAGTTTACAAGGCTCAAGTAGTTTGATTCCATTATACAGTCAGTGTCCTATAAAATCCCATACATGACCTAATGAAAGGAACATGTCCGAATTTCAGTCTTATATCTCATGTCTCAGTTTCGACTTGATCGACAGTTATCAATTGAATGATGACGGGCGTGGTGGAGGCAGGAAGTCACACCTCCCCTCTGCCCACATCACCCACAAACAATGGCCTGTGTTGTGCCTAACTTTAGTGTCTGCAGTGATTGTAAGTACTCACTCATAATCTGTTATTCCACATATTATAAGTATGATTGTCTAAAAGCGGATTATCAAGATTTGTAAGATATATCTGCACAAAGCAAATTGACAGGCACTAATACATATGTAATTGATTATACTCTGACCAATCTATTCCTCAGTGTTATAGCTAACTATTGCTAATAAGTAGGAAAACAGCAATTTAGTCATCACAGCAGGTGGCAAGATGTCGGTACGAATTGCTGTAATATAACAACTCAATATTATTGAGCTGCAGTTGGTTGTGGAACAGTTCCCACTGGGCAAGAGTGTGGGCCCTGAGTTCAACTGGTGTCCGCTCTATCTCTGGCTCCCACAGTTCACCACATTCCCAGATTTTTCGATGGGGTTCATGTCGGCTTCCTTACTAGGCCATTCTAGCAGCTGCAGGTCTTCTCGGCCTCTCAACCATTCCTGAACGGCTCTGGCCATATGGATTGGGCAGCGGTCCTGGACAAAAACAAAGGATAGGGCCTGGAGGGAACCGATAGTTCCTTTCCCGAAATGAGGGGAGGAAAAAACCCTGCAAAATGTCATTCTTCGTGGTATGGCTACTTATCCACTGTTTGTTGGTATACTCTAAGTATCTCAAAGGAATGAATAATATAACTAATAACTGTTTAGCAAGGGTTGGTTAATATTATATTATTATAATATTAATACATTGTATCGCTGCAATATCAAATTAAATAATGTTATACATAAGACAATGCAACCTTTATACGCATTCATTTGTGGACATAATTAGTATAGGTAACATTGGACCCGGGTTCGATCCCCGGGCAGGGTGAAACTATGGTCAATTTTCTTTATGCCATTTGCCTCTGTCTACCCAGTAGTAATTGGGAACCTGGATGTTAATCGATTTACGGTTTGTGTTCAGCGGTAATGGTTAGCCAGTGCAGTTATCGAGTTGTCTGGCCTTCTCAGACTATTTCTTGACACAGGGTCATGCAACTCGTTAACTTAGGGTATGGTTGTTGTGTTGGCGCCAGCTTCTACACCTTAAACAAATTCACGCCGAGGTGGCTCGAGGTCGTGCCATCCTCGTTACACGAGGGGCAACCATTATTAGGTTATATTAATATGTCTGCTTAACACCTGGAAGCAGTAAATAGTCAAAGCGACAAACAAAGCCCAGTAAAGGTGTTATAACTTTCTCCGGGTCCGTAGCAATGCCATCCCTTGAGAGTCGGTAGCCGCAGAAAGACACTGCAGGTGCGGCCAAGACGAACTTCTCGGCATTCAGAGTGATGCCGTGCATCCTACACCTGGTCAATACCTCGTCGATGCGGCGAAGATGCGTCAGGTAGTTCTCATCGTAGAGGAGGACGTCATCCACTAGCTTCAAGCAGTTGGTCACGCCTTGAAGTGCCATGTCACCACGGAGACAGAAGGGGTCCCACGTAGCAGCGAATCCCATAGGGCCACGGCAGTAGCGGAAGCGTCCGTAAGGCGTGGTGAAAGTGGTCAGTGGCTGATCCTCCTTCTTCAGTGGGATCTGCCAGTAACCACAGAGGACGTCCATTGTCGAAAAGTACCATACCTTCGGGTCCACACTCCATATAGCTGCAAAAGGTGTCGGAGAAGGCTGGGCGGCACGGGACACCTGGCAGTTAAGCTTAGACAAGTCGGTAGTAATCCGCACTCCACCGTTAGTCTTAGCCACAGTGACTAGAGGGTGGCACCAAGGGGACGGGTCGTCACCAACGGGTACGATGACACCCTGGGCCACCATGGAATCCAGTTCCTTCTTGACTGAATCCCTGAAGGCGAGAGGGATCAACCAGGGAGTGTGTATGGCAAACGGCTGCGCGTCTTCCCGCAGGTGTATCCTCATAGGCGGACCCGCTATAGCCTTCAGTGGCGCGGTCCGTAGGGCCTCCTTTGTCACCAGCAATTCCGAGTACTCCTTCAGGAAGTAGGCCCTTGCGGCTGAAGGAGACGTCTCGCTGTGAAGAGGAAGCAGCCGTGACTTGAGTGGAGGCGGGGCGGGAGTGGACTTGGTTTCTGGGCATCTCTGTGCGGTGTACCGAGCAGCTGGGATCTGCTCGGGAAAGTCTCTGGGCACCACGCCTAACTCCTTGCAGTGCTCCCACGACAACAAGGGTGTAGCGAGAGTAGGCTGCACGTCCAACCATCCGTGACACGACCTGTCGCCGTAGGTAATCTCCGCTTGAAAGGAGCCCACAGCGTCCGACATCTGGGAACCGTCCGCATTGTAGTACTGCCCCTGCGGGGGTGGTCCTAGGTCGCGTTTGGTGAGGCCCAGTTTCTGGAGGTGCTTCAGGCCTATCACCGTAGTATCAGCGCCGGTGTCCGGTATCACCTCGATGTGACCCGACACATCACCGTGTGTGACGGTGACGCGGGTGGTAGGGGAAGGGGTAGCCCTGGGGCGTGAGGTCGATTCCACCCTCCTGATGTGACTCAGCTGCTGCTTGGGGCTGCGTGAGCCTCTGAAGGGGGCTTTGTGCGAACCAACCCGAGGGAAGTACGCTGCTTTCTTCCTCGTCTTGGGCTTTTGGGCTTGGGTTGGCGGCAGCAGTTGTCGTAGTCTACATAGCGACCGCAAGCCTGACACTTGTGGCCTCGTGCAGGGCACCTGTCTGTGTTTGACCAGTGGCCCTTACGGTCACATCCACGACACAGTGTGTCGGCGGCCGGGCATGTCTTGGGGCCATGCTGCTTTCAACAGCTGCCACAGGAAGCATTAGGCGGAGGCGTGGAAGAACGTGCGGCAGCCTTCACGTTGTTGGCCGCCTTCTTACCCTTCTTGTACTGTGAGATAGCTCTCACAGCAGGTGGGGCCCGTAAGGCAGAGGTGGCGGACTTGGTGGCCTCGTATGACCGTCATCCAGTCACTACCACCTGGAGTGTGGAGGAAGCGTCCAGGGGGATGAGTCGCTGCACCAACTCTTCTTGCCTGACACCTGTTAAGATCCCGTGCTTGATCCAGGCTTCCTCACATTCCTGGCTGTGCGCCTTGCAGACGTCGATCTCCTCCGACAAACTCTTCAAACGTACAAAAAAGTCGTCAAAGGATTCATTCTCCGCCTGCTTGCAGCTGGTGAAGGCGAGGCGAAGCAAAGCCTCGTTATTCCGACCTTCAATGTGCTCCTGTAAAAGGTCGAGCACATCCGTCACTGAAGACGTAGACTCGGGAGGAACTTGCAACTTGTGCTCCAAAACTCTCTGGGTCTCCACCGACAAACACATCCGCAGTTGGATGAGCTGTTTGTTTGGAGGCATGCTATCAAGGTCCACCACCGCCTCCACTCACGAAAAAGCTGAAACGTGACGATTGGTGAGAGGGCGGGTGGGGTTGAACAGATGCCTTGGGAGCTGTTGGAGTAGCAAGAGTGCCTGGAGGACGCTGGTGTGGTGGAGGATGGAGGGTATTGGCGCCTTGATGCGCGCTACCTGCGAGTGAGGGAGGGTGGGTTAGCGCGAGGGTCGCCAATATTGCATCAAAGTGCGCCTTTTCCTCCTCTCTTCGTATCTCCTCCCTCAGAAGTTCCATCTCTCTGCGTCTCTCGTTCCTGTCGTCCATCCACCTCAGAATTGTGGCAATGTCCGTCGCTGTAGGTGAAGGATGAGGGGCGGTGGGCGCAGAAGCTCCATTTGTGCCCGGTAGAGGGGAAGGTGGGGAGTCGTGTCTCCCATCTTGGCGTTGTCCCTTCTTACTGGCCATCTTAGTATGCTTGAACTGCGCTGTTTAGTATATAAAGTGGCGCCTCATCAGCTGGAACCACATATATATGAAATAAACAGCGCAGAAATAACACATAGAGTCCACTGTTCTGTCCGTGAGTGCGTGCGTGCGTGTGTGTGTGTGTGTGTGTGTGTGTGTCTGAGAGAGCAGATCGTGGTGGCCTTAATGCCGGTGGCTGGAGCCGCCGAGGAGGCAAGAACGTTAGTGTCTCCCTGGATGTCACACGAGAAGGGTGTATGCCTGCGTGCTTCGTGGGTACCACAAAAAACAGGCCAATGCTCAACTCTCAGCTCTAGACACACTAATACACTGACACTAACACTGCCACCATCACTAAAACGCACTGTGACAAAGGCCCCTGGTTGAGTATAACAAAGTCCCCTGATCTAGTATAACAAAGTCCCCTAATCGAGTATAACAAAGGCCCCGGATCGACTATAACAAAGGCCCCTGATCGAGAATAACAAAGCCCCCTAAACGAGAATAACAAAGTCCCCTGATCTAGGATAACAAAGGCCCCAGATCGAGTATAACAAAGACCCCTGATCGAGAACAACAAAGTCCCCTGATCGAGTATAACAAAGTCCCGTGATCGAGTATAACAAAGGCTCCCTGATCGAGTATAACAAAGGCCCCTGATCGAGTATAACAAAGCCCCTGCAACACTGCACGTCGCGGCGAAACACAACGCAACACAACACAACACAACAGAGTCGATGCACGCATCGCCGGCAGTCTGTCGCATTGTTCACAACACTTGTAAGTCCACAGATCCTACTCACTGCGCCATGAAGGTTCCAAGTGTTCCCTGAAGAAGGCAGTGATGGGTAGGGAAACACCGGGTAACACTGAAGTCCATTTATTAACGGATAGGAGAAATACAAGTAGTGACTAGCGTGGGCCTTGCACGACCCACAGAGGCAGACTGAGGCTGCATTGCTATATGGCAGCCTCGGGGCAATGTTGCCACATAACACGTGCAGTGTTGCCACGTAATTACATACATAGATGCTACTCGGCACAGTAGCTTATATACAAGGTTGCTACTCGGCACAGTAGCTTATATACATAACCTACAGTCATAGAACACGACCAGAATGCTAAATCCTCGCCCTCATATTGGCGAGGAAAGGGAACCCTGCTAGCCCGGTGTTGTTCCGTCAGCAGCTTCAAATTGGCAGGAATCTGATGGTGCAGGCCAGTGTCAAACAAACGTCTCCATACTGTCTGCGTTGCCACTTTCACCTGCAGGCTTTCTCGAAAAGCAACGGCGTTAGTGAAGGGGTCTTCCTCCAGGGCTCGTCGGATATTTTAATCATCTTGGTGACCTGCCAACAATTTCTTAAACTTTCGGGATACTTAACAGCACCGCGAATGGGAGTCCCCACACCTTTCCCCACTGGTAGCTCACACTGAATGGCCAATTATAATTGGCCATTCGAAAAAAAAAATCTCATGGTTCTGGATCAAAACAGTCTGATTCTAGTGTAATTGTATGTGCTGAACTCAATTATGACATTCGTATAGCTGTATCAGGCTCAGTTTTCCAGAACCAGCATATCTATATATTTATTGTACCATGCTATTCATACAGTAATTTATATGCTCATTGGCTCCACTTATGCAATTATTTTGTCCTGATTTGTGCTTTTTTGTTTGTTTCAGTTTGCTGATTCATGATATTGCATATCTACACCTGCATGATTTGTAATTACTCTGAAATTAACAAAACATGGAACGTCGCATGTGTGTGAACGGTGCTGACAGTTTTTGCTACATATGTGGTGCCTTCACTCCTGGTAGCCTCAAGAAACCAATCACAAAAGCTGTTCGACTGAACTACAAAAGTTACTTCAAATGTCATTTGGGTGACCAAGACAAGAAATGGGCACCTCATGTAGCCTGTAAGTCTTGTGTTAACCACCTGAGCGAGTAGATGTGTGGTAAACGAAGTTCAGGAATGCCGTTTGCTGTACCAATGATATGGCGTGAACCTAAAGATCACAGTAGTGACTGCTACTTCTGTCTCAGAAAAATATTAAGGGAATAAAAATCAAGACACGAGGCAAGGTACAGTACCCCAATATTGCTTCTGCAATCCGACCAGTACCGCACAGTGCTGAACTTCCAGTCCCAAATCCACCGACTGAACAAGAATTGAGTGATTCCGATTCTACCTCTACCTCAATGGAAAACGACTACCAGGATGACTCTGAAAATACCAGGCCTAAACTATTTACTCAAGAAGCGCTTCATGATCTCATCAGGGACCTAAACTTGTCAAAAGAAAAGGCTGAAGTTTTGGGATCCAGACTAAAGCAGCGTAACCTGCTAGAAGATGGAGTGCATATCACTACAGCGCGTTACCGACATAGACAGCTGTCTGCATTTTTCAAGATGGCAAACAACCTTTGTTATTGCGAGGACGCAGTATCTCTCATGCAACAACTCTGCAAGTCTGAAACATACAAGACAGAGGATTGGAGGCTGTTTATAGACTCAGGAAAAGACTCTCTGAAAGCTGTTCTTTTACACAATGGCAATCGGCTTCCATCTGTCCCAATAGCACACGCAACAAAAATGACTGAGAGCTATGAAACAATGAAAATTCTGTTGGCCGCTATAAAGTATGAGAAACACCAGTGGAAGATATGTGGCGATCTCAAAGTCCTCAGTTTACTACTGGGCCTTCAGAGTGGCTACACAAAGCACATGTGCTTTTTGTGCTTGTGGAACAGCAGAGCTGATGCAGAGCACTATGTGAGAAAGGATTGGCCGACAAGACCAAGAGATGCGCCTGGAAGGTTTAACTGTGCTCACAATCCGCTTGTAGATCCAGAAAAGATATTTTTGCCTCCACTGCATCTAAAGCTCGGTTTGGCTAAAAATTTCATCAAAGCTATGGATCAATTCGGTGCTGGGACTCTATACTTATCTCAGAAACTAGGTGGTGTGATTTCCGAAGCCAAGTTGAAAGCAGGTGTCTTGAATGGACCACAAATTCGTATACTAGTTAATGATAGCGAATTCACCAAAACATTGAACCCACTGGAGAAAAAAGCATGGGAATCATTTGTCAATGTGTCAAAGAATTTTCTTGGAAACTATCGTGCTGACAACTACAAAGAAATCGTAACAACCATGCTTCAGAATTATCATGCATTGGGAGCAAGGATGTCCTTGAAATTGCATTTTTTCCACTCCCATATTGAATTTTTCCCAGGTAACCTTGGAGACGTTAGTGATGAACACGGCGAAAGATTTCATCAAGATATCGCCATAATGGGGAGCAGATATCAGGGACAATTGAGTCCTAACATGATGGGCGACTATTGCTGGACACTGCAACGAGAAGAGAGCAAGCTGTACAAGAGAAAGAGTAAAGTTCAGAAGCACTTTTAGAACTTCATATTTTGTCATTATAAAGGATTTGAACTTATGTTTTATGGTACAATTTTTTTATGAGCTTATCTGTGATAGGTTTAAAATTGTATCTTGCATGACGCGATAATGTTACTATATTTGCTATTTTTTTATTCTTTAAGAAAGTAGGTCTGATGGTAGAATGAAACATCCAATGAATATTCATTAATATGAAATTAGTCATGAAAGCACAGTCACATGAGATAATCTCATCTTTTGCACGATACGTGATGGAATATTAAATATTTGTACCTATTGATTTTTTTATAGAACCTGGTCTGATAGAACAAAACAAATATCAGATTCGAATTCAGCAATATGAAATTAGTTGTGTGAGCATGATCTCATATGTGAACCATTTTGGCTGTTGACCAGTGTTATATATGACCTACACTTGCCTATTCACATCTCATTAGATTTTATTTGAGTATTTAGAGGACAGCAGACTTCCTAACAGACTCACACTACTTGAACGTTGTAAACTAATGGCACTTGATGCCTGTAAGCCACGCCTCTCTTCTATACTAATAGCTGATTGGTTCATAGAAAGTTCATACTAAATGTGTTCATAATTGGTAATCAAACCTGTTATTATCTAAAAATAGTGTTAAATATGTGACCTATCGAAATGCAAATGATTTCAAGGCACTTCAGAGAGGATGTTAAAAATTGTAAATATTTATCCTAAGAGGTTGAAATAAATACGCGTTTGTACACGTGCAGTGGAGAGGTAAAATGCTCAGTGGGAACCAATCACTAATTTGTAGCTATAGACGATGGGCGTGGTTTACGGGCCAAGTTAGTGTGGGAAAGGTATAGTTTCAATCTAGTCCACAGAGTGACCCACATTGACACCAGGGACTCAATCTATCAGTCGTTGACGCTTTTTGTCTTTCACTTTGATAAAATATACAATGAAAGCTTTTCATATTTTCCATGTGACACACCTACAATACACAACCACTACATTTCCAGCATACACACACACACACACCCACACACACACACTAATTGCGACTACTTTGCGGTCGCTCGGAATCGAGTATGACGATCATCCAGCTGTGAGAAAATTATATGAGTTATTGAGGATGTCACCTTTGTTGGTGAGTTTTAAGTGACCAAAGAGGCCGATACAGGACCAGCAGGGTCGTTCAAAGATGTTGCACATGTGGATGCCTCCATCACGTGCGGTGAGGGGGGGGGGGGGTTGCGAAGCGCGGCTCTCCGACGTTGGCGCTTATCTGCCTCGGTTTGCAGTCGGGCAAAATCGAAAGTATTGACACCTTCTTGTGTGGTGCTCCTCCAAGCGTTGCAGCGTGGAGCAATCGTCTCCTATGTGAGGGGGTCGATTTGGCATTTTTTCAGGTTTTTAAGACTATCCCTATACCTTAACAGTTGTCCGCCGCGTTATGTTTACTATTCGTTCGGTGACTGTAAAGTAGCTGCTTTGGCAGACTACAGTCGTCCCTGCGGGTAACATGGCCAGTCAGGCGTGGCCACTGATGCTCCTACACCATCAAGACTCCTGCTGTGCCTCCTCGTGGCAAGACACTGGGATCTAGGCAGCAGTGCAATCCAGTCCTGTCTGTGCGACTGAGCAGCCCTTTCGAGGAACCTCTCTGTTCACCCCACATGAAGAGGAGGCTAAAAAAGGTGCCCTAAACATGGCCTGCCTAAAAAAAAACCTGATTGGGGAACCGCACTCAGTAAGGTCACCCTTATGCGGCCGAAAACACAATTATCATTTCGAATCAAAACAAAAACAAACTATATAACCTCTTATGGTGGCTGCATGGAATGTCAGGATCCTTCTGGATACTGGCACAAGTGAGCGTCCTGAAAGAAGAACCGCTCTGGTAGCAAAAGAGCTGGCTAAGTATAACATCGACAAAGCCGCCATTAGTGAGTCCCGGCCCCCAGACGAGGGTCGACTCATTGAACAGGGATCTGACTATACCTTCTTCTGGAAGGGTAAGCCTGCTGTGGAGAGAAATCGCATTCATGGAGTTGGCTTTGCCATCCGCCAACGCATCCTGCACAGGCTAACTGAAATGCCTGTTGGGATTAACGAGCACCTCATGACTCCTAGAGTCCCACTGAATCACTCACATCAGTGCATACGCCCCAACACTGGATGCAGAGGATGACATTAAGGAGGCCTTTTACACTGTGCTAACCTCTATCCCTAGAGAAAATAAGGGTGTGTTCCTTGGTGACTTTAATGCCAGAGTTGGCAGAGATACTGACATTTGAAAGGGAACCATAGGGAGGAATGTACTAGGCAAGTGTAAACCCAACGGCCGACTCCTCCTCAGCAATTGTGCTGCACACAACCTCACTATCACCAAAACCTTGTTTAGGGAGGCCGACAAGTTCAAAGATTCGTGGCAACACCCACGTTCCAAACACTGGCATCTCGTTGACTACTTCATTGTCAGAGAAAGAGTTCGCCGAGTTGTCCTCATCAACCAAACAATGCGTGGCTCAGACCACTGTAGCACTAAACATCGGCTCGTCAGAGCTAAGCTCTCACTTCAAGTCACCCCAAAACGGCGAAGCCTTGCCTCCAGAAGAGGTTTTAACACTATGTGTCTTGAGGATCCAGCAATAACATATGCTTTTAGAGAGAAGCTCTAACATGGGCTGATAAACAACCCGACACCAAACAACCTGAATCCCAGTACCAAATGGGGTATTCTCGACACTGAAATGACAAAAACCCACTGAAAAACCCTCAGCCAGATCGAAAGAATACAATGGGACTGGTTTAATGAAAATAACCCGGAAATCAATGTACTCACCAATGATAAACATGCTGCTTTAACTGACTGGCAGAACAACCTTCAGTCTCGGACCAAAGCTGATACCTTCCGCTAGAAGAACACCGGCGGTCTAGTGCGAGTTTGGCAAAGTAAAGAACGACGGGTTTAAAAATAAAGCATGTTAAATGCAAAAACTTTCAGTTAAACACAAGATGCCCAAATTTTTCAATTCCACTAAAACATTTTATGGGCCAATCGCTAATGACAGAGCCCCCCTGCTCATCCGACGATAACTCCCTAATTAAAGATGAAGAAGGCATCTGTCTGCATTGGAAGAGCACTACCATTCACTGCTCAACTGAAACACCGATGTGGATATCCTGACTACGCAGCAGGTCCCTCAGCATCCATAGCTGACTCCTCACAGCTATCCTCCACCCATTGACGAGGTAGCTACTGCCATCAAGCAGATGAAAAATAACAAATCCTCAGGGCTTGATGAAATACCAACCGAGGTGTATAAAGCAGGAGGACCTCTGCTTACTAGACGTCTCCACTCTTTCCTAGAGAATATATGGAAAAGTAGGAAATCCCCAAGCTCTTAAAGATGCTTCCATCGTCAATATTTATACGAACAAGGGAGACCAGTCAGACTGTGGCAACTACTGTGGGATATCGCTCCTGTCCATAGCTGGCAAAATTATCTCCTGAGTCCTGCTAAACTGACTTCTTCCTGAGGAGGAAAACTTCTTCCCAGAATCTCAGAGTGGCTTTAGTTTAAGCCATCACGTGGCACCACTAACATGATCTTTGCTGTCCGTCAGATACAGTAAAAGAGCAGAAAACAGGGTCGTGACCTGTACAGGGCCTTCATCGACCTAACCAAGGCCTTCGATTCGGTCAACAGGGAAGCCCTGTGGCGGACCCTCAGCCGTTTAGGCTGCACACCAAAATTCATTGCCATCGTGAGATAACTCCACGATGGCATGAACAGTAGTGCCCTGCACAATGGCACCCAGTCTGAGTTCTTCCCCATCCAAACAGGGGTCAAACAAAAAATGTGTTCTCGATGTGTACTGGCACCATCTGTCTTTTCCATTTTCTTGGATACCTTCCTTACTCGTGCCAGTGGACACTGAGTACCGGATGAAGGATCTTTTCAACATAAGACGACTCCAATTAGGATCAATGGTGTCGGCAGCTTCCATTACTGAACTTCAGTATGCAGACGACCATACCCTTGTTGCTCACACCGAATGCGACCTACAGGAGATCCTGAACACCTATGCAGATGTGTGTGCACACATTGGCCTTGAGGTGAATGTACGTAAAAATTAGATTCTCTTTCAGTCTGCCCCTAGTTCAGCCACACTTCCACCATCCATCCAGCTCAACGGTACTACCCTCTTTAATGTTACCCACTGTCAGTATCTCAGCTCCCACCTCTCCACAACTGCGGACATCGATGAAGAGATTCAATATCGGATCAGCTGTAAGGAGCTGAAAGTATTTACAAAGTTGCACTTATATCGAGCAGTGGTCCTCCCCACCCTGCTATACGGCAGTGAGACATCGGTCACATACAGGAGGCGCCTCAAGGCACTTGAAAACTTTCACTTACGTACTGTAGTTTAGGTTCTACCATCCGAGTTCGCGGGAAGACAAGAGAACTAATGCCAGTATTCTCACTGACACCAACTGTAGGACATTCGAGGTTACCATTATCCATAAATAATTAAGCCGGACGGGCCATGTTACCTGCATTTACGACAGTAGACTGCCAAAGCAGCTACTTTACGGTCATATAATGAATAGAAAATGTTACGCTGACGGGCAACCTAAAAGGTATAAGGATAGTCTTAAGACAAACCTGAAAAAGTGCCAAATCGACCCCCTCACCTGGGAGACGATTACTCCACACCGTAAAGCTTGGAGAAGCACCACGTGAGAAGGTGTCAATACTTTCGAGTTAGCCAGACTGCATACCGAGGCAGACAAGCGCCAACGCCAGAAAGACGCTGCCGTCGCCCCTCCTGCACTAGATGTAGCAATCCACATGTGCAACATCTGTGAACGACCCTGTCGGTCCCGTATCGGCCTCTATAGTCATCTTAAAACTCACCAACGAAGGTAACATCCCTAATAACTCATATCATTGTCTCAAAGCTGGATGATTGTCATTCTCGATTCCGAGTGACAGCAAAGTAGTAGTAGTAGTTTCGACTAGACCGTCTGTACAAAGTTGAGACACAACAGCACTTAAGAACATAAGAACATAAGAAAATAAGGAGTCTGCAATAGGCCGGTTGGCCTGTGCATGACAGCTCCTGTCGAGAGTTACTACAACTCTCTATCATCCATGAATATATCCAGCCTCCTTTTGAAACTTTCCAGCGTTCCAGCACCTACTACAAAGTTGCTAAGCTTGTTCCACTCGTCCACCACCCTATTTGTAAACTAGTTTCTTCCTATCTCCCTCCTAAACCTAAACTTATCCAACTTAAATCCGTTGTTCCGAGTCCTATCCTGCTCGGATATTATAAGAACTTTATTTATATCACCTTTATTGATTCCTTTCACCCACTTGAATACTTCTATCATATCTCCCCGCACTCTTCGTCTTTCTAGGGAATGCAAGTTAAGTTTCTTTAACCTATCCTGATATGGATAGTTCCCTTGGGTATTACATTACCGACGGTATCAGGACAACTGCCCCCTGGACCATTGCCCACCGGACATTTAACCACCGACAACTGCCCCTGGACAATTGCCCCCCGGTCAATTTCCTCCCGACAACTGCCACCTGGCCTGCCCCCCCCCATGGGACAATTGCCCCCCATTGCCAGTGAATAACTGGCAATTGTCCCATGGGGGCAATTGTCCGATGGGGGCAATTGTCCCATGGGAGCAGTTGTCCAGGGGGGCAGTTGTCGGGGAGCAATTGCCCTAGAACCTGGTAAGGTGACAGTGGTGGTGGTGGTTTAGGAAGACAGAAAGTGGGAGGATAAGGTAGTGATGGTGGTTGAGGGAGAGGGGAGGGGGTAAGGTGGCAGTGGTTGATAATGAGGAAGAGAGAGAATGAGGGGGTAAGGTGACTGTGGTGGTGGGTGAGAGAGAGGGGGGTTAGATGAAGTGCTGGTGAGAGAGGGGCAGGTTAAGTTGACGATGGCTGTGGGTGACGGAGAGGGAAGGTAAGGTAACTGTGGTGGTGGGTGAGAGAGAGGGAGAGTAAGGTAACAGTGATGTTGTTTGAGGGACATGGAGAGGGGAGGTAATGTGACAGTGGTGGTGGGTGAGGGAGAGAGGGGGTAAGGTGACTATTGTGGAGAGTGAGGGAAAGGGAGGGTAAATTGTTAGTGGTGGTGGGTGAGGGAGAAGGAGATTGAAGGTAATGTGACAGTTGTGGTGGGTGAGGGAGAGAGAGGGTAAGGTTATAGTGGTGGTGGGAGAGGAAAAGGGGGGTGGGAGTGTAAGGTGACAGTGGTTGTGGGTGAGGGAGAGAGGTGGTGGGTGGTGGGTGAGGGAGAAAGAAGGTAAGGTGACAGTAGTGGTGGGTGAAGAAGAGAGAGGGTAAGGTTATAGTGGTGGTAGGTGAGGTGGAGGAAGTGTAAGGTAACAGTGGTGGTGGGTAAGGGAGAGAGAGGGTAAGGTGAATATTGTGGAGGATGAGGGAAAGGGAGGGTAAGGTGCTTGTGGTGGTGGGTGAGGGAGAGGAGAGGAAGGTAAGGTGATGAGTGGTGAAGGGTGAGGAACAGGAGAAGGAAGGTAAGGTGACGGTGGTGGTGGGTGAGGAGAGGGAGGGTAAGGTGACAATGGTGGGTAGTGAGGGATGTGAAGAGGGAGAAGGAGGGTATGGTGAAAGTGGTGGTGGGTGAGGGAGAGGGAGGGTAAGGTGATAGTGGTGGGGGTGAGGGAGAGGGAGGGTAACGTGACAATGGTGGTGGGTGAGGGAGAGGGAGGGTAAGGTAATCGTTGTTGAGGGTGAGGGAGAAGGATAGGGAGGGTAAGGTGATAGTAGTGAAAAATGAGGGAGAAGTATAGTGAGAGGCAGGAGGGTAAGGTGATAATGGTGAAGTGTGAGGAAGAGGGACAGGGTGAAGGGTAAGGTGATCGTGGTGGAAGGTGATGGAGAGAGATATGGAGTGTAAGGTAACTGGTGGACGGTGAGGGATAGGAAGGGTAAGATGACAGTGGTGAAGGGTGAGGGGAAGGAAAGGTAAGTTTTTATGTTTAACAAATAATTTGACAAATCCTGGAGTACAGTTTGCCTATTCCGAGTAATTCAGTCAGGTCTTGACACTTCTCTGCCATGCAGGACAGAGGTTCATACACAAAGAAATACATCTTATTCATTGACAGCATACACACACACACACACACATATATATATATATATATATATATATATATATATATATATATATATATATATATATATATATATATATATATATATATATATATATATATATATATATATATATATATATATATATGCATACATATGCATATATATATATATATTGATAAAATCACACGAAAAGGGAAACAACGGAGCACCTTAGCATATATATATATATATATATATATATATATATATATATATATATATATATATATATATATATATATATATATATATATATATATATATATATATATATATATATATATATATATATGCATACATATGCATATACATACACACACACACACACACACATACCTACATATATATACATAGAACAGATTCATGTGGGTAAAGTCACTGTTCACTGCCACGCCGGACAGAGGTTCGTAGACAAATAATACATCATATTCATTGACAGTACATATATGTCAGATTCAGATTAGATTGCCCCGGAGAAACTGGTTGGGCACCCACCCTCCTGTGCGAGGTGGGGCATGGCTAGTGCTTATCTGGGAAGCAAGCGAGTTTATCTTGCACTTTATGATCATCACAGCTAGGGGCGTAAAATCTGAAGGATTATGGGTTTTGTCAACAAGTTACATAAAGTGACAGAATGATGAGTGTGTGGGGAAATATCCTGGTACAATTTATCTGTTGCATGTAAAGCGTGGCAGGTCCCTAATAATGTCAGAGGTGGAGCCTTAGCCATAGTATTTAACTATTGATGAGGGACATACCTTAGTGTCAGTCATTAGCGTGCGTGGTAATTTAATAAAACTGAGGGGACGTCGAGAGGGTGGTAGGGGACTTCCTTCTTGGCGTAGATACGTAGTCCACTAGCATGTCCGCATGGTGGTCAATTGATGTGGAGAACTGGAGTGGATGGGCCCCAGGTTTCGGCACGCCGGCAGGGGAGGACAGGGGGCGCCCGGCCCCCTCGGTATCCTCGGGTCCATAAGCGCCCGGTGGGGGGATGGGGGGAGCCGGCGCAGGCTCTGTCTGGACGGAGGCTGGCTCGGTGTGGACGCCGGCAGTGGTGCCAGGCGGCGGTGAAGTAGGCCGTGAGCATGAGGGGCACACAGGGGGGCTACCAGGTTGTATCAGACCAGAAGAGAGGGGTGACTGGGTAGTAGCTGGAGATAGGGGTAGTCTGTGTAGGTTGGAGATGGCGGTACAGAGGGTATCAAAGAGTCTTTCAATACGGTTGGTAAATTCGTGTAAGAGGGATATGATCTGTGTCGTGTCACCGGAGGGGGAGGGGAGGGGGGGAGGTTGTTGGGGGGGCACTGGCGAGGGCACAAGGTCTGACAGCGTGTGAGTAGAGGCGGGGAAGAGGCCCAGTTGTAGTTGAGTGAGGAGACGGCCGGGACTGCTGTGTTGCAGCCAGGTGGGGCCAGGCAGGGACAGGTGTTGTTGAAGAAGGCTCGGTAGGCTGGGGGAGAGGTTGAGATGGACGCAGCCTTCGGGGAGGCTTTTCTCCTGGGACAAACGGACGTTTGGGGCATTGTCGTGAATCAGCATTGTTCCAGCCACCACAATTACAACACCTGGGGTCAACAACATAGCCCACACCACCCCCATTGAGGTGGTCTTTGATTTTTTGGGCACAGACGGAGGAGTGATGGTTACGTGAACAGAAGTGACATCTGGGACGATCATATCGGCAGCAGGCGGTGAAGGTGTGACCCCAGTGGGAGCAGATGACACAAAAAGCAGGACCGGGGTGATATGGTTCAGCGTACAGTGGAGAGAAGACTGGGTGGGCATCAACAGTGGTTGGGCACTCTCTCCCCTTCCATTTAACTATGACAGCTGCTTGTGGGGTCTTCCCTCGGTAGTGTCGGTAGTGTCGGTAGTGTCGACGTATGCTGAGTATACTTGGATTAAAGTGACGAGCATCTTCAACTTCAGTGGATAGGGGGAATTGCTTAAGTAGGATGTGGCAGCATTCCTCCGCGTCAGCAGGGGGGGGGGGGAGCAGGACAACCCCGTCATAGCCATCAGTACTGAGCATTTCATAGACCTCGGGTGTCTGGCACATGATAAAGTTACGGTTCTTATCTCTTCGGAATTGAATGGTGAGACCGTGTTGTTTCCAATACTTTGTTGTCCAATTAAACCGGTCCTCAACGGTTTTCAGTGAGTCCTTGGGAAAGTGCAGATGCAATTTACTTGGTTTGTTGGGAGACGGGAGGGAGGGAGGCGAGGCGAGGGGAGGCTCGCTGCCCTTCTCAGTGGTATTGCCACTCAGGCAAGTGTTTCCCATAGAAACATTACTGTTACCGTAACTATCACTGAGGTCTGACTCTTGCAAGATGTGGGATGCACTATGACTATCCGTCTCAGAAATGTCTGTATCCATGAGAGAGGAGGGGACGCCTCTCCTGGGGCGCTTACATCGACGCCGCCCCCCCCCATCACCTGGCAAAGTGCCGGCGTTGGGGGTAGAAGACTGAGGTGGCCTTTGTGAGGACAGCAGGATAAGATGACCAGGTTGGAGGGTGAGGGAGTGGGTGGTTAAGATGATAGTGATGGAGGGGGAGGGAATGGGAGGATTAGGTGACAGTGGTGGTGGGTGAGGAGGGTGAAGGGTGTGTTAGAGGGAGTAATTGCTATCAGCTTCATACTAAAAAGCTTTTGTCTCACCAATTTCATCTCGGTTTCAGTCCTTATGCTCATCCTCTGCCTCTTATCTTTGTCCCAGAGGCCATGAAGTCTACCCCTTTCTTCCTTTTGTAAATATTTTTTGCTAACTCAAGCTTTGACACTTTCTTATCTGTACCTACTTTACAGATTGATTAGAGCATTCTCACTTTCACATTCACTTATATATGCTCACTTTTACACTCATTTCAATGCACACTCGTTTTATATATTCAATTTATCACACTCGCATTTACACATACATTTCTACATTTATTCTATACACTCACCTTGAAGCATTAATTTTCACACACTTATTTTTTATGCACTCACCTTTATACACTTATTTTTTTAATTACTTGCTTTTTTAAACTTTCTTTTTCACACTCATTTTAATACACTTAATTTAATGCGCTCATTTTTACAAACTTTAACGCACTTACGTCTACATGCTTACTTTAGCACACTCACTTTTACACAGTTACTTTAACATGCTCACTATTACACAGTTACTACAACACACTCACTTAAACACAGTTACTTTTACACACACCCTTTTACATACTTACTTTTACACACTCACTTTTCATTGAAGTACATAATAAGTCTTTAAAATGCTTAGTCGGGTCTTAATGTTTTTTGTACACCCTCCTGCCCTTTCCATCTTCCCTCTTATCAACCTCCTTTTTATTATCCTCATACTTATTATCCTCCCACTTATCTTCCTTGCTCTTATTATCCTCCCACTTATTGTCCTTTCTTTTATCATCCTCCCAATTATAATTACCCTATATAAATTCCTTCCACTTATCATCATCCCTCTTCTTATCCTCCTACTTATCATCCTTCTACTTAATATTCGCCCATTTATCATCTTCTCTCATATTATTTTCCCACTTAACATCATCCCACTTATCAATTTTCCACTTCTCTTCTAACGTATCATCCTCGTATTTAACATTCTCCCACTTATTACCCTTCCACTTAACATCCTCCCATCTATCATCCTACCACTGATCATCTTCCCATTAACATCTTCCCACCTATCATCTTACCACTTAACATCCTACCACCTATCTTCCTACCACTTATCATCTTCCAACTTATCACCCTCCGACTTAAAATCCTCCCACTTATCATCCTATCACTTATTATGCTCCCACTTAACATCCTCCCATTTATCACCCTCCCACTTAACATTCTCCCACCTATCTTCCTACCACTTATCTTTCCACTTAACATCCCCCACTTATCTCACTCCCACTTACCATCATCCCACTTATCATCCTCCCACTTAACATCCTGCCACCTATCATTCTCCCACTTCCCATCCTCCCACTTAACATCTTTCCACCCAACATCCTCCAACTTAAGAGCTTTCTACTTAACGTTCTCCCACTTATCATCCTTCCCCTTAATATTCTCACACAACATCTCTCCTCACCAAGCAACTTTCCTCTCCCATCACCCATCCTCACCACGATCCCTCCTCTCCCAATATTTCTCCTTGCCCAGCATTCCACCTCACCTATTATTTTTCCTAACCCAGCTTCCTTCCTCATCCAATATTCCTCGTCACCCAGCACCCCTACTCGCCCCTCCTCACATAATATTCCTCCTTACCCAGAAGTACCTCTAACCAAGCCCTCTTCCCATTCATCTTCATCCAGTAGCCCTCTTCATCCAGCACCCTTCCTCACCCAATACTCATCCTTACCCAACATCCCTCCTCACCCAGTACTCCTCCTCACTCACCCTCACTCACCTTCACCTAGCATCTCTGCTCACCCAATATTTCTCTTCACCCAGCACCGCTCCTCACCCAATAATCCTACTCGCCTAGCCCCTCTCTTTACCCAATATTCCATCTTATCCAGCACCCCTCCTCACTCAATACTCCTTCTCATCCAATACAACCCCTAACTCAATACTCCTTAACATAATTACCCCTCCTCACCGAATACTCCTCCTCGCTCAGCACCCCTTTTCATCCAATACTCCTTCTCACCCAATACTCCTCCTCATCCAACATCCTTCCTCACCCTCCTTCACCCAGCGCCTCTAATTCGAAGCACCTCACCTACAACTCTTTTTCCCCATTCCCCCCTCTGACCCCATTTCCACCTCTTACTTCTCCTGTTCTTCTTTCTTCCCAGCCCCTCTTCCCCCCTTCTCCAAAGCAGCAGGGTGACGGCGACATGCGGGAATACGGAAGATGCATTTGGAATTCAAGTCAGCCAAGTTTATGAAGGGCTGCTCCAGGGGTGTGGAATCTGTGATAGGGAGAAAGTGTGCGGAGGGAGGGAGGGGGCGAGAGAGGGTGGGAGGGGGATAGAGGAGGAAATAGAGGAGTGGAAAGGGGGAAATGGAGAGGAATGTGAAATGTGGAGAGAGAAAAGGGGTAGCTAAGCAATAAAAGGAAAAAAATCCACAAGTAATAGGAAGAGGCTTTTAATAATGAGTAAAGTTATTATATGGAAAAAGTTACGAATCAATAAATCGGTTCATCTATGGTGTGTTTTGTCGTTATTGTTATTACTGCTATTTCGGTAAGTCTACACTTATCAGCAAATTTAACCTCTCCTTCAGATTCTCTTACTCTTCATATACTTCTCTGTATATTTCTCAGAGTCAAACTCTCTCTCTCTTCCCACGCGTCACGTAAAGCCTCGCTTCTACAGTCTCTTACACCTACATAGCACACCTCAGTATCAAATAATGGGATAGTGGAAGATGCAGTGTAGGGTCTCTTCTCTTCCTTCACAGTTCTAATAGCTTCTTCTATCGAAGATAATTTTTTAAATGATATATCACTCCATATCTGTTTATAACCTGACCTGTACTCCATATGAGTTACGATCCAACAGACCAAGGAAAGTAAATACGACTCTGGCTCTCTTGGCGTTAATGGCACAACACATCTAAGTCACCACACTGTACACTCGGCAGTTTCTGTGTACCTTAAGCAAAATAATATATTTAACTACATATGACTCAAGATATTTTTCTTAGGATGGAAGAAATTCTTGCCCTTTGATATGCAAGGGTTCAAAAGAAGTAGAAAAAACACCGTGCTGTAAAACTGCGATTACTAGTTTACAAAGTTCATCCAAGGACAAAGAAGACCCAAACGTGTTCTTTGGGACAAGGAAAAAAGGTGGAATAAGCTTACAAAGTGCATATAAGTAGAAATATTTGCTTGGTCAGAACTTGGACCAAGATTCCAGCCAGGTCAAAATGTTGCATCATACGAGATAAAGCAACTATAACAGGGCTGAAGGAAACACTAAAATAACCTGATGTAAAGTGCGGGAGACGGTGGTGGGAGCACGGAGAGGTAATGAAAGAGAAAAAGAGAGAGCTGAATATGTAGATAAATCGAACCTACAAAACTATACAGGTGTTTGTGTTCGCTCCTGTATATTGAACTTATTACCCAGAACATAACATGGCGCAGTGCGTACTTTTACTGGATAATTACGAGTGACAGTGCAAAGTTTGTGGAAAGCCGGCTTATGGACCCCTTGCCCTGTGTCAACCGCCGCCCGCCACCTCTCCTCGAAGAATTTAGCAACTTTGAGCAGTGTCAGTGACAGTGATTTTCTGTGAAGTGTTTAGTGCATTGTGTGTTTCGTGCCATTCATGTGTGACCTTGTTCTAAAGGATTCCCAAGGTACACGGCATGTTCTGGGCATTTGTAAGGCGTAGACTTCAGTACACCTCCCCTCACGAATCCTGGAGGGTAACTGCCGCTAGTAGTCGTCTCCACCCCCCCTCACAGCGTCGTCTCCACACCCCTTCACAGCTCGAGGAGACAGCTCTCACTGCCCATGACACGCACACATGTACTAACACTCACTGACCGCGGCGGCTCCCTTATATATATTTTATATATATAACCTACTTATCTGTATATTTAATTAAATTTTTTGTCAGAGATCTTGTTGATACGACGGGCTGACCGGTCAACACTGATTTAAGACACAGTACACAGATGAAGTAGTTATGTCTCATGCCTTACGTAGCCGTGGACCCAGCGTCTGGATGAGTCAGTCGGATGATAGCTCCTCAGAGATGGATGACCAGGCTGACCATGACGCTCCAGCTCCCACAACATTGCGCAGCCCTTCACCTCGATATTCAGCGTTGTCTCCAGAGATAATTGCTTTAATGAAGTTTATGAGAGATGAAAGGCGCGAGGATGAAGCTAACAGACGTGTGGCGGATGAACACAGAAGGCAAGCAGAGGCAGAGAGAGACCACCAACGGAGATTGGAAGACAGTGCACGGTTTGAAGCTTTGATATCTCGCCTCACTGTTAACCAAGCCCCTGGCTCTAACACTGCCTCGGTACTGACTGGTTCAGATACCTCATCAATGCTTCCTTCACGCCCCCAGCCCCACCTAAAGCAGCTGCTCAAACACCGCCCATCTTGAAGCCTGATGTGAATTTCCAGACTTTTCGTGAATGGCGGCGACGGTGGACTGATTATTCTACAATGGTGGATCTCCAGAGTTTGTCACAGCCTAAACAACTCATCCAGCTGCGTATGTGCCTGTCCTTGGAAATTCAGCGTGTCTTAGAACATACGCTGCAGGTACCTCCGACCTCTTCGCTGTCTGTAGAGGAGGTACTGGACATTCTACAACGGCACATCAAAGGACAGCAGAATGAAGCTCTGCGCAGGAGGGAATTGTTTAGCTGCAGACAGATGGAGGGTGAGACTTTTGACGCCTTTTATGTACGTCTTAAGAGAGCCTCGGAAGAGGTAGATATATGTCTAGGCCACCACCAGCAGTGCGAGGAGACCCAGTTGAAGCAGGTGATCCTGATGGGTGTTAAGGACGAGGAACTTGTCCAACGCCTCACCTCCCTCGACTCTTCCTCTTCTCTCAAGGATGTGTTGACGATATGTCGCTCCTATGAGGCTGCCAGGTGTGCCACCTCTGCCATCCGAGCTCCCCCTACAGCTGTACGCGCTGTGTCCCGGTACAAGAAGGACAAGAAGTCTGCTCCTACGCCTTCGCCCACCACGTCCACGCCCGGTTCATTTTGTAACAACTGTGGTAAGCAGCACGGAACACAGGTGTGTCCAGCTGCTGAGTCTACCTGCAACAGTTGTGACCGTAAGGGCCACTGGTCACTCACAGTACGGTGCCCAGCCAAACGCGTCCAGTGCAATGTGTGCGGTCGTCTGGGCCACTATGACAAGTGTTGCCCTTCCAACAAACCCAAGGGACAGCGTCGGCGGAAGCTTCAGCTCCCTTCCACCAGAGAGGGCCGCCCACAGTCTTCCAATCAGAAGCATGACGACCCTGGACAACGCTCGAGCCATATTAGGAATGTGTGCTCCCCCCCGCGTCCCAGGACCAAAGTCCCCCAGTACATCAGTGTCATTGTGACCTACCGCAGTGTGTCATCCCGTCTTCAGATGTTGCCCGACACCGGCGCTGATGCTACAGTCATCGGTCCCCAGCATTTGCAATGCTTGGGGCTCTCTCCAAGTGATCTAGGACCGCCCCCCAAGGATCTCCGCTTTATGGCAGATGGTTCACAGATGACCCCGGCCCTGGGTTCACTCCAAGCACAAGTCACCTTTGGCAACAGGTCGTGTCAAGCCTGGATTGATGTGCATAACGGTGTCCCGACTCCTTTGCTGTCCTACAGACATTGTCAAGAGTTGGCCATCATCTCCCAGGACTTCCCCAAACCTATTCTTGAGGTAAAACACGCCAACAGGGTGCAAAAAGGGAGCAGCAACGACCGTGCTGCCGCCCTACCCCTGCCTCTTGCCAGTGACACCTCTCCTTCGGATGCTCGGAAGTACTTCCTGAAGGAATTCAGCGACGTTCTGGTGACCAAGTCCTCTCTTGAATCCAAGCCTCTCAAGAAGATGGCAGGTCCCCCCATGAGGATCCACCTGACGGACGACGCGAAGCCCTTCGCTATTTACACCCCTCGACTGGCACCCCTGGCCTTCCGCGAGGCGGTCGAAAATGAGTTGGACTCCATGGTCGCCCAAGAAATTATTGCACCAACCGGCGATGACCCGTCTCCATGGTGTCACCCTATGGTTGTCGTCGCAAAACTTAAAGGTGGTGTTCGGATCACCACTGACCTCTCCAACCTCAACAGCCAGGTGTCTCGTCCTGCGCACCCTTCTCCCACGCCCTTTGCAGCTATACACAGTGTGAACCCGAAGGCGCGCTTCTTCACGACGATGGACGCCTTGTGTGGATACTGGCAGATAGAGCTTGCCGAAGAAGACCGACCACTCACAACTTTCATCACCCCGCATGGACGTTACAGTCATTGCCGTGGCCCCATGGGATTCCGCTACAGGAGACGCTTTCTGTCTTCGAGGTGATATGGCTCTACAAGGTCTGGCAAACTGCGTGAAAGTGGTCGACGACATACTCTTGTACGACGAGGATTATATGGATCACCTCTGCCGTATCTACGAGGTACTCAACAGGTGCCGGAAGCACGGCATCACCCTAAATGCCGACAAGTTTGTTCTGGCCAGCTCTTCAGTGGACTTTTGTGGGTACACCCTTTCAGGGAATGGTATCGCAGCTGACCCGGAAAAGGTCCGCGCCATCACGGATTTTCCCACCCCTGCTAACCTCACCGACTTGAGGTCCTTCATCGGTCTCGTCAACCAGTTAGCAGAGTTTTCGTCGGACATCTCCGCAGCTGCCCAACCACTTCGCCCCCTGATGAGCCCCAAGAGGACATTCCTGTGGACCCCCGACCACGACAAGGCCTTCCAGCAAGTGAAACAGGCCCTGTCTAGTCCACCTGTCCTCGCCACGTTTGACCCAGCCTTGCCGACGGTTCTGCAGACAGATGCCTCACGCTTGTACGGTGTGGGATACGCCCTACTGCAGGATCACGGTGGAGGGCAGTTCCGGCTTGTCCAGTGTGGCTCGCGTTTCCACTCTGACACCGAGATGAGCTACGCCACTATTGAGTTGGAGCTGTTGGCTGTGGTTTGGGCGATGTCCAAGTGCAGGTTTTACCTTATAGGCCTGCAACACTTTCACCTAGTGACCGACCATCGCCCGCTCGTCCCGATCCTCAACCACTACACGCTGGACGCCGTTGAGAACCCTCGCCTCCAGCGTCTGAAAGAGAAGCTCTCGGCGTACATCTTCACAGCAGTGTGGCGTGCTGGTAAGGAGCTCTGCATCCCTGATGCCTTATCCCGCTCTCCTGTCAGCCGCCCTACTCCAGAAGACCATGTGCTCGACGCCGACCTCGCTCTTTCCGTCAGGACTGTGGTCACTCTCCATGCCGTCCAATCCCTTCGTTCGGACCTGTCACCAGATGACGACAAGGCAATGGAGGACCTTCGAACAGCGGCCCGAGATGACCCTTCCTACGTCCGACTTGTCGAGTGTGTGAGGAATGGATTTCCTAGCAACCGCTACGATCTTCACAACACCCTGCTCCCGTATTGGAAACTCCGCGATGAACTCTACTGCGACGGAGACCTTGTTCTGTACGGAGCACGTGTAGTTGTCCCTGCTGCATCACGTCCCCACGTCTTGGCTCGCCTTCACGACAGTCACCGTGGAGCTGAGGCCACCAAACGACGTGCACGACAGACTGTGTTCTGGCCCGGCATCAACTCCGACATCTCCAATGTTGTCCGTGCGTGTGAGCCCTGCCAAGTATTACAACCCAGCCAGCAGCAGGAACCCTTCATGAGTGACGACAACCCCACCCGCCCCTTTGAGTCTGTGTCGGCCGACTTTTTCTCTGTGTCAGGAAAGTCCTTCCTTGTTATCGTCGACCGTCTCTCTGGTTGGCCGGTTGTCATCAAGTGCGGTAATGACACGACGTCTGCCGCCACCATCAGCAAGTTCCGCCACTACTTCCGTGACGTGGGCGTTCCTGTGCGCCTGCGGACCGACGGAGGGCCTCAGTTCACAAGCCGGGACTTTGCTGCGTTCCTTGACCGATGGGGCTGCTGTCAAATCCCTGAAGCACCTCATCCTTAAGGTGGCCCCTTCTGGGAACATTGACTGCGAGGCCTTCGACCGGGGTCTTCTTGAACTCCGCAACACACCTAACTACACCGGACGCTCCCCTGCCCAGGTTTTGTATGGACGCCCCCTTCGTTCTTGTGTCCCTGCTCACCCTCAATCCTTCTCCAAGGAGTGGCAGGCCAAGACAGAGGATTATGATCGCCGAGCCGCCGAACGTGTTCAGGACGTCGTCGCCCGCTACAACGACCACGCCCGTTCTCTCCCCAGGTTGAGTGTCGGCACCCAAGTCCGTGTTCAGGACCCGACCTCCCTACGTTGGGACAAAGTAGGCGTAGTCATGGGTCTCGGTAGGTCACGGGACTACCAGGTGCGGTTACCCAGTGGTCGTGTGTGGTGGAGGAACCGCCGTTTTCTCCGCCCCGTAACAATGCCTTCTGCTGACCCCGCCACCAGTGTTGAGTCCCATACCCTTCCCAGTGATCTAGTCCCTCGACGCTCAGAACGGATCCAAAAGAAAAGGTCCGCTCAAGACTTTGCTATGAGCGTATAGGGGGGAGGGAGGTGTATGTATATTCTGTATTATGTATGCTGTATTATATATTATGTATGTATATGATGTATGTGCTCCATTTATATATATTATTTATTCAGCCTAGCTAGCAGCGTGTGGCAATGTTATTACCATGTCCCACATGCTTAATTAATGTGCCTGGCGACGTATGGAAGCTGCTAATGTATCACTTGCCATACGTCGTCTATAGAGCAGTTGACAAGCAGCCAGGTTGAGGAGCGGTACTACCCTTGTGTACATATCTCTTATCCAGTAAATCGAACCTACAAAACTATACAGGTGTTTGTGTTCGCTCCTGTATATTGAACTTATTACCCAGAACATAACAGACGAAGGCTTGACAGAAAAGGAAATATACATATAAGAAGAAAGATAAGAGATAAATTTGATATGGTATATACAGTAGATCGGGGGATATTTCATTAAATGGTAAACATTGATAAAATAATAAGGGAAAACAGAAAGAGAGGGAAAAGAGAACTCTGCCCTGTGCGAATTTTCAGCAGTTATTTTGGTCACACACTTATGAAAAACTAAACGTTTGTCAACTTTGTAAATACACTTTACTTAATACGTGTAAACTTTTACATTTATTTTCAGGGGTGGAAACACGGATAGTTTTAACCTAAACACATGCATGCATGCAGATGTGTTTGTAACCTGATACTTGCAAAGATAAGGACATAATATTCTTATTCATGTTGGTTGTCAGTATATAGATGCGTGTGTGAATGTGTCGAATATTTGTTATCTAGTTTATGGGGGTAATTACAGTGGTCCCTCTCAGCACTTGTTCTAAATTGCCTCACACTGCTCCAGCTGATGCTACACGAGGTATCCACACTATCCATCCGTTTACTGACCATACCAACTCCCCTCACTGTCCATATTAACACCATCCACACCCTCATTGACCATACCCACACCGTTCACACCTGAACTGACCATAAACCTTACTCTCACTATCGACACCTACATCATTCGCACCCCACTGACCATACCCACACTATCCACACCCTCATTGCCCATACACATACCCTCACTGATCATACCTACACCATCCACGCCCTCACTGACCATACCCACACCCTCACTGTCCATATTTACACCATCCACACCCTCACTGCCCATAACCACCTCATTTCACACCCTTACTGATCATACCCTTACCACACTATCCATATCTATACCACCTGCACCCTCACTTACCATACCCACACCATCCACACCCTCACTGATCACACCCACACCAAACTATCCATACCAATACTATCCACACTCTCACTGACCATACCCACACCATCCTCACCCTCATTGTCCATACCTAGACTATCACTATCCATACCTACACTATCTGCACCCACACTGACCATACCCACACCAATCACTATCCATAACTACACTATCCGCACCCTCACTGACCATACCCATACCACCCACACTGTCCATACACATACATCATCCACGTGCTCACTGTCTATATCCTCACCATCCACACGCTCACTGTCCTTATCCAAACCCTCGACACACCTTACTCTCCATATCCTCACCATCCACACCCTCACTGTCCATATCCTCACCATCCACACTCTCACTCCATATCCTTACCGTCCGCACACCTTACTTTCCATATCCTCACCATCCACACCCTTGTAACAGCACCATTTGCATTATATAAATATTTACCCAAATGTATAATACCAAATTATTCACCAAGTTATTCAACTGTGTCTCAGCTGTTGACATTATACATGGTTGAGGTTGTAGTTCCTTCGGGGAGCAAGCGAGGTCTGGCTGAGGTCGCTCATGTTAGCACAACAGTATATCTGACGTGTTTCCTTTCTCACACTCTAGAGGGCAGACGAGGTCAACCAAATAATAACAGGCCTGACCTGCTCCTCATCTCTCTTCCCCAAGGACTCACTGAAAACCGTAGAGGAACTTCTGCAGACAACACGGTCTCAACATTCAATTTCGATAAGGTAAGAACCGGAACTTTATCAAGTCTCAGACTCCTGAAGTCTATGAAACACTTAGTACTGTGGAGTTTGATGGGGTTGTCCCCCCCCACGGTAGACGCTGATGAATGTTGCCACATTCTAGTGAAACAACTCCCCCTATAAGCTGACATCGAAGATGCGCGTGACTTTAATTCTAGTAAACTCAGTATACGTAGACATTACCAGGGGAACACCCCACAAGCTGCTGCCATTCTTAAGTGGAAGGGAAGGGAATGCCCAACCACTGTGGAGGCCCACCCAATCCTCCCTCCACTTTATGGAGAACCCTATCGCCCCGGGCCTGCATTTTGCGTCATCTGTTCTCATTGGGGTCACACCTTTACTGCCTGCTGCCGACGTGATCGTCCCAGATGTCGCTTCTGTTCACATAACCATAACTCCGCCACCTGTGCCCAGAATATCAAAGACCACCTTAATAAGGGTGATGTAGACTATTTAGTTGATTCCAGGTGTTGTAACTGTTGTGGCCAGTACAATGCTGACTCACGGCAATGTCCCAATCGCCGTCTGTCCCAGGGGAAAAGCCTCCCTGAAGGCCGCGTCTACCATAACGCCAACCCCCCCACCCCAGTCTACCGGGACGCCTCCCTCTGCGTTCCATCTGTCTCCAACAACGCCTCCTTCTTCAACAACACCTGCCCCTCTCTGGCCTCACCTGGCTGCAACACAGCAGTCCCGGCCGTCTCCTAACTCAACCACTACTGGGCCTCCTCCCCGTCTCTACTCTGATGCTGTCAGGCCTTGTGCTCCCACAGGTGCCCTCCCACAACCCCCCTCCAGTGACATGACACAGATCATATCCCTCTTCCAAGAATTTACCAACCGTATTGAAAAACTCTTTGTTACACTCTGTACCACCATCTCCGACCTACTCTTGGGCTCTGTTGCCACCCAGTCACTCCTCTCTTCTGGTTTGACACAAGCTGTTAGTCTCCCTGTAAGCCCACCCTGTTCACTGCCTACTCCACCGCCGGCGGCCTTCACTCCTGGTATAGCGCCTACTGGGTCTGTCCTGGTGTGTCCTGCTGCCCCCGAGCGAAGTCCTGCCTCATCTTTACGACCAGTGGTAACTCAACCTGTCACTCCACCACAAGCCGCGCCCGCTCCTGTGTCTGTGCTGTCTCCACCAGGGCTACCTATTGGACCTGAGGGAACCACCCCCAGCTATCCGTACCCCACCGGCATGTTGATGCACACGCCATCACAATCACACTAAAAGGTATGTCCCTCAATATTGTCAATGCCTATGTGCCTCCCTCCACCCCTACTGTACCTGTTCCACCACATCATATCACCTCCACCCCCCACTGTCCTTCGCCACGCCTAGTGCAGTGGCAACCCTGAGCCTGGCCGCAGTGTTTGTAAACTTTGTGGTTCAACCCGACTCTCACACCCTCTCTCACTACATCCTCACTTGCCCTATGACCTCCTACAGGTCCCCAGCCGTTACCAACACCTCTTCCTTCCCTGACCAGATATCCCTCTTCCTAGAGACTGGCTTGGCACTTGACATTATTAGGAACCTGCCACACTTTGCCATAAACAGGAAAATTGCACCGGGAATTTTCCTCCACACACTCATGAGTCTGTCACTTTATGTAACTTGCTGACAAAACCCATGACCCTTCAGGTTTTGACGCCCTTAATGCATGAGTCATAAGGGCAAGCATGAACTAGGCATGCTTCCCAAATGGGCGCTGTAAACGCTTCTGTGCTTCACCTTGCACAGGATGTAAGGGGGTGCCCAATAAACTAGCCCCCTTGGGGGCTATCTAAAAAATAAAAATCTCTCTTGATATAGAGGCAAGGGAGAGATCAGACTCATATCTTTTGTTACCCATAGAACACCTCACTTAAGTGTTCTCCTGTGCACGTGCACTAAAACATTTCCCCTGGTAGAGAAGGTACAATATACTCTCAACTGATCAAAGTACCTGTGAAACTATATTTTTCTACAATAAAGAAAAAACAACAAAGTATTTCCTTCAGCCCAGTCACATATTAGTTCCAGAACTAATATATATATATTTGTGTGTGATATTTATCAATAAAAAAGGACCAACACACTGGTGGCAAGCAGTGATATGGATTTGAAAGATAATTGGTCAGACAGTCAGAAACAAGCGAAACAAGAGATTCCAGTGACTTAAGAGGCAGTTTAAGTGAATCATCAACAACCAAGCAATTACAAGAAAATTCAGTGGACAGTGGCTATTAACACTTGCAGAACGTATGCATAGAGACACAGTGGTAACAAAAACATTATAAAATATTGCTAACTTAACAGTCAACCCTCAGTGACACCCTACTGATTAGGGTGTGTCAATTTAGGGGGTGAACTGGCTAAATTGAAAATCGAGTAATTTGGTAGCAATTTATTGTAGTCTTTAAGCATGCAAAACAATATTCTGGCATAAATTTTTTTTTATAATAAGTCCTACCTACATCAAATGGATTTTTAAATGGACATATTTGTGAATTTATAACATAACCAACGTTTGCACACATGTTACTGTTTCAAGTTTCAAATTATTATATTTTATTATCCGTAGTCTATTTGAAAGTAACCAATGCCTTCATACTCTCTTTGCTTTGGTTTCTTGTCATCAGTAGTCTGCTTGCTATTTGTGCTTTGATGTAACCTTCTCGCCTCTCGTGGCTGTAAACATGGCCCGCTGCTTCTGTGACCATTTTCACACATCTCTCCACACTTTGAGTGTGGGAAGGCCACTTCGGCACCTGCATTGGAGTCTCTTTAAGGTTTCTCAATTCTTGGCTAGTTAGACTTGTTGTCAATGGTGGCTCTAAGACTTCCAAACTCAAGTCAACCAATTCTGACAATTTGGTGGCATTGACGTTTATTGGGGGAACTTTTCTTGAATGAAACGAACAGTCTCCCAACTGGTCGTCATCTATTAGCGTTCCTCTAATCTTTAGAATGACTTCTACAGCCTCGGTTCGGAGATTGGTACATTGACTGCAAAGCATTGCTTGCAAAACTGCTTCTGATCGAGCATACCAAGCGGACCTTCTTGCCACAGGTAACACGATGTCCCTCACTACCTTCCTCTGTGTTCTTACTAGCTGCAATTGAAACAAAAGGTGATTGGGCCCATCCACCCACATAGGATTAAGTTTCACACTAAACCACTGGGGAAGATAAACTCCAATAATAAATTCAACAATTAACCTCAAATTCTTCAGCACTTTGCCCTTCAATTCGTGTTTGGAAATCCAAATCCTGCAGAAACGAAGAGCTGTAGTTAACCAACGGCTGTGACTGACAGGTCCAATCTCCAAGAGAGCCAATGACTGAGGCACTTCTCCTGATCTTATTGCTTGGGCAATACGATAAGCATAGGATTGATCTGTGCTGAGATCTTTGATGACTCCTTCAGACAACGCCGGAAGGGGAGGGCCAACTTCGACCTTTGGAAAGGTTGTATTTATTTCTAGTTGTGTTGCTTCATCCAGCATGATGCCAAGGGGACCTGACCACTTGTTGTTGCTCTTTGTAGGACCATCAAGTTCCTGGATGAGATGACGAAGAGGTAGCTCGCCTGTATGTAAATCACATACAATCCAAACAAGTCTTCTTCCTAGTTTTTTCTCTAAATGCGTCATTACACCCCCCTGCCATCCGGTGTTCACTGCAGTTGAATCTCCACCAACAGCCTGCAGTGAACTGCCAAGTCCTCTCTCCTGAACCCAACATAAAATATGATCAGCAATGACCTCTGCATGTTTCTTCCCTTCTACTTCAGTTTCGGGAGCAAAGTGAAACAAAAACCGACCACCAGGCTCAGAACAGACAGAGTAGTGTTCTTCTTTGATGAGACCTGGAAACTTTCTGTTCACTCCCTCTACTTCTAGCAAAACTTTTGTGTCATCTATTCTTCCATCAAACAAAAGACAGGAGAGCCCTCCCTCGCTTAAATCTTTTTCATGCTGATCAGATATTTCCTTCATTATTTTTTCTTGTGCTCATCTAATTTTATTATGATCTATCACCAAAGATACATCCTCTCGGCTGATGAGGCCTGCATCTATCCAAGCGGCAGCTGCAATTTCTGCAGCCTCACGAAGTCCAGCATGGTGGCGAATACGAGCTAAAGCAATGTTTGAAATATTTCTTGTGTTGTATTTCATTTTCTTTGGTAAAGGTTCAGATGGCTCTTTGGAACTATCATCTGATGTTGCTTCCTGTTCATCAGAAGAACTATCAAAGAAGTGATAAACATCTTGACACAGCTCTTCCTCTCTTTGGATGGCTTCTTCACTCTTCATTTTCTTCTTTTGTTCCCTCTCTCGGATTTGTTCTCTCTTCTTGGCATTAGCAATCTGCTTCTTTGTTTCTGAATAATCTATTGAACCCATTTGCATACTTCCTTGGCCTTCTGCCTTTGTCCTCTGTGCCTTTATAAATTCAAGCTCTAAAACAGGGATCTTCTTTTCACGAGGACAACCACAATCAATGTGGGAATTATTTTCTCTCTTACCTGAGTGAGAACAGTTGGATTCAGAACATAATTGTATGGAGCACTTGCAGGTCAAAATGTCAAACAGAGTATCAAGTGTGTGCAGAAATTCATTTTTCCTGGCCAAGTTTCCTTTACCAAGTGATGTTTCAACTGCTTTGTGCCATAATTTCGTTAGTTTTAGCTCAATAGTTCGACACTGATTAATCACAGGTGGTTTGAATAGTGCATTAGCTTTTGTCCATTGATGCAGAAGAGGGACTATCATGTCATTTATGAGTTCTTTATCTGTATAGTTCCTTCTGTCCTTTGCATTTTTTTCTCGAAGGAGTAACCCTAATCTTAGCATGTCTCTCACTGTTGGAAGTTCTGATACAGGAAGCTCCTTCCCTTTACCAACTAGCAGGCTCAAGTGGGTTGACAACTGACTTCTTGTCTTCAATTTTGACATCTTCACACTATCTGACAAATAGAAAAATATTTCAATGTTTCATAATTCAATTGTTGTTTCAAAAAATATCAATTTGTTTATCAAAAATGCTGTAACAGAAATAACATAATAATTTCTTAGAACATAATGTTTTATACAATGATATAAGTAACTGCGACAATCAATATGCCCTACTTACAATAATTAAAATGTAGAATTCGTCTGGTAGAGTAGGTGCAAGTGCAATGAGAGCAAACCACCGTCTATGATATCTAGAAGGAGAGTGAGCCGGGCGCCTTATCCTCACGCTTGGTACAAGTCAAAACAAGAATTAAACTGTCCCACACGGAGAGCCTGTTCATGTTCATGTTCTGACATGCATATTGTACACAAGCTATAGAACCATAAAATACTCCATAATCCATATGCTTACATGAGATTAGTTAATATCAAGTGAATAATTCTAATCAAGTCTCATTAATTTGTTGAAATACTGATATTTGAAACTTTAAGGTATAATTGATGTAGGTGAGGGTTATTTCAATTCATTTTTGTTTGCTAATCTCAAGTTTAGACATAAAGAGGCACAATATTTTGACTACCAAATTTGATTTTTAACATGTTGACAAAATTGACACACCCTACTACTGATGGTTACCCCGACCTGAGCCGAGAGCAGCCGAGCCTACCTGAGTGTTGGCTGAAATTACTACCAGTTAACACTACATCACGGGAGTTTAGGAAGGTTCTTAAAGTGGTTCCAGACAATCAAACAATATCTTGCTTAAGCAATCAATACTCGTCGGTGTGCAACAGAGGAGAGCCCCCAGGTCAGCCCGAAGGCTGATCTCACCAAGACAGAGGACAGCCGCAGGTCAGCCCCAAGCTGATCGCTGGAAGACCCAGGTCAGTCTCAAGCTGATCGTCGCAAGACCCAGTTCAGCCCAAGGTCAGCCCTCAGCTAATCGCCGCAAGAAGGTCAGCCCCCAGGTGGATCACCGTAAGACGTGGCGTCATCTCTCCCTGACAGGACGTCATCGATTCATGACGTCATAGCCAGCGCGAAGCTCTACAGACTCTCCACTCAGGTAGATCACAAACAATCATTATTTTATACACTACACAAACACAATTAAACTTCAAGAGGTCTTCACATGTAGTCAATATAAAATATAAATTACGTGCACAAATGCGCAGAGTAAAAATTAAATAAACACAAAAAAAGTAGATATGTATATACTTTTACATACTTTTAGTACCTTTTAATACTTTTTGATAACTATTTTTTTTTCATAACTCATTATAAATAATTTTGCATTACTCCGTCAGTGGGCACCGTAGTGAGTTTTATACAGTGAGTGAAGTGATAAATATTCCTATACAGTATATAGACCCTCTTCCCCAAATTTTGGGGAACAAACAGAAAATTAGTGACTCAGACTCTGATAGTCAGTCATCTAATAATTCACAGGAACTACTGGCAACTGATAGTGAGGAAGAATTACCACAAACTAGCCAAATAGAGTTAACACCTACCCACTCTTTAGCGAGCAGTGAAAATTTCATAGATTATCAGTTTGAGGATTTACAAAGTAGACAATTAAGATCAGGTAACATTTACCCATTGCCTTCACCTGTTACTAACGCTAGTGCTTTAACTAACACAACGAAAATGACAAACAGGTGGTTCTACTAACCCACAGACTGCATCGGTCTGTCAAACGGTAAAGGTAGTTCCAAACAAGAGTTTACTGCCGAGGATCCAGATTATACTAGTTTAGCATTTTTGTGTAAATATGAAGATGTAATGAGAAATAAGGATGTCATTAATGACGTAGATAAAATTTCATATGTCCGAAGCCTTATCAAAACCGGTAGTCGGGCAACTAAAAGTATCTATGCTTCAGCCATTGATGAAGAAACGGATGATTATCAAACGTTTAGGAAACCATTCATTTCCTTTTTTTTAGGTCAAACTCCAAACGAGGTCCGCTTACTTGGATTTTTAAGATGGCAGAGGGGACAGATGACACACTGCTCGCACAGAACGCACAAGACGTCAAGATTTGTGGAGAACTCACTAAGATACATCTCAAATCTTACATGGATTCCTCAGATTGGTTCGATAACAATGACAACTTGTCTAAAGTAAATTTCTACATGATTATTGAATTCATACATCTTTCCTTGTCATCAAATGAACCCTTACGCACGAAATCCCAAAAGAAAGAGGAAAATGGAGTGTAATAGCATACGCCAGTCGCACCCTCAACGATGCAGAATCACGCTATTCAGCTATTCACTTAGAAGCATTAGCTGTAGTGTGGGCTCTCAAGCATTTTCGAGATCTCATTTTGGGATATCCGATCAAAGTCCACACAGATCATGGGAAGATCTTATCAGGGCGTTTAGCGCGCTGGTATGTAACCATACAGGAGTTCGCACCCGACTTCAAGTATTTGCCGGGCCGTGTGAACGTGGTAGCTGATTCGCTATCAAGATACATAGCTCTGTCATGCCACTAGCTACGTTCACCCTATCACAGTTAAGGGCAGAACAGTTATAAGATCCACTCTGGTCCAGGGTTATATATGCCTTAGAATCAGGAGAAGGTAATTTTGCCCAAATTACCCCTACCACTCTCACAGTTTGAGCTGCTGCACGACATACTATATCGCTCAGCGAAAACACAACAAGAGTCAATCTCTCAAATTGTTGTTCCTACATCATTAAAGGAATACATTCTCAACCTCATCCATGATGCATCCAGAGCGAGACAGATGTCTAACATAAATTAGACAAAAATATTATTGGGAAACTATGAGGACCGACATGAGCATCACAGTGCTTACTGTTTATCTTGTGCAAAACGCAAGAGAACAACGATGGATCCCGCTCCAATCTTAGAATACCCGACGCCGGAACGTCCATGGGATACAGTTGCGATCTATTTATTGCAACTACCAAAAGCCATCAAGGCTCTAGTTACGTACTTGTCTGCGTTGACCATTTCTCTAGATTTGTGGTACTACCAACATTGCAGATTAAGTCGGCCGAATCAGTGGCTCATGCATTAGTCACTCATCTAATCTGTCCCTTTTCTACACCTAGAGTGATACGGGGCAGAATTTAAAAATCAACTCATTACTGCAATACGTCAACAATACGACATCACACAAACCTTCACAAGCACCTACCATCCGTCTTCAAATGGGTTGGTCCAGCGTACAAATATAAAAATTCTTGAGATTCTCTGACATGTGGTGAATCCAATGCATAGTTCGTGGGAGGACTGGCTTCCACAGGTAGCAGTGTCCATCAATGGATCTATAAATAGCTTTACAGGCAAATTGCCATACTACATAATTTACAGTACCGATAAAAGCTTGTCATATGATCTACTCGCAGGAACCCCAGAACCTGTGAACAACATGGATAACTATGCCAAGAATCACATCAATGTTTTCACAAGCATCCATGGAAAAGTACAAAAGCAATTAGCAGCCTCACGTGCTGAAATGATCTGCAAGCAACATTAAAAAGCTAAGCCTATAACTCTAGAAATATGAGACAAAGTTATGATAAAAGCGCCGAAAGGACATCAAAACTCTTGCCTAAATTCACAGGTCCGTACGTGATTAGAGCGAAAGAACATGGAAACAAATTCCAAGTAGTTGAGCCAAAGTCAAATGTCACAGATATAGTACATGTACCTGTAAATAGAATGAAAATAGTCAGCAGAGACTTAGTAGGGATCCCAAATGTCAGTCAGGAACATCATACTTCTACTACAACGGCTGCTCAACAAAATGTAACGATAGACAATACATATCGTCAATAACTACGATCAACAAAAAAGAATCGTTAATTATACTCACCTCTTTCAGACATGGCTTGGATATCACTACTACTGTTGGTCTGGAGTGCGGTGACAACAGCCGCATCCCCAGCAGACGTTGTAAAACCCGGAGCTTTAGTTGCCCCACTTGGTAAAGTACTGGTAGTACAAGACGTTGTAACTGTCAAGTACGAGCTCCATGACTTAATGCGCTTGCCAGTGCATCTAAGGTCAATAGCTGTCCACATTCAAACAACTATGAAAACACTACAAGATCTCGAACAGCAATCTACAATCTCTACAACACTCCGTCAGACCATCTCTCTTCAACACAATTGTATGAATAGTCTACTCAAGCGAGTAAACAACTTCGAAGGAACGCTTCTTATGTCTCCTGAGAACATCGGGAAGAATGTATATTCTCAGTGCGTCAAAAACGTGGTCTGTTTAACTTTGTAGGGTTAATATGTAACACCTTGTATGTTACGGCAACAGCCGCAGATGTAGCTAAACTAGGGAATAAAATGAGTGCAGTTTCAGAAGAGGTTAAGAAACAAAATAGGGCCATTGAACAGTCCTACAAGACAGTACAAACTCTGACCTCTAACATGAATGCTATTGTTGACGAGACTAATCACCTAACACGCATTGTTCAGGGATTCACACGATCAGAAGCTACACTGGAATGGCTACTCTGTTTCACAGAATACATGCATGCAGTTGAGGCCTCGGTACAAGCTTTCATAGAAACTAATAATAGGCTCATAGTTGATCTTGTAAATGCAGGGTTAGGTCGTGTTGATGCACAATTGTTGCCAGTTGGTCAACTAATTGCCGCTTTGCATTTAGCTAAAACTAAATTTCATCTAACTCCTATCTTTCAGGAGCATGAAGTGGAATATTATTACCCCTTATTAGAAGCAACCTTAACACACAATGATATACTAATACACATTCCACTGAAATCACAAAAACATTTTGATGCATGGCATTTCCATTGAAAGCGAATAAGGGACTATTAATTCTGAACAAACAAACTAAACTAATAGTAGTATCAGGGGATTTTTCATTCGTGGCTGTGACTAAGCATGAAGTCGTAAATCATTGTAAGTCAACATATTTACACTTGCATGTTTGTCCTGCGTATGCTTTCGCTTTCACACGAGCTACAGACGCTGCATGTGAATTAGCTATAAAACAAGCTAATGCCTCTACAGATCTACAACACTTTGTATATACTCCAACACCACATAGGTTAGTGTTTCACGCACATGTCAGTAATGTACAATATTTCTTTTTCTCAAATCAAACCAGTGTGATACTTATATGTCAGGATGTAGGTAAACATTTAATAGTAGAAGGTTATCATATAGCACCGAACAATTGTGAAATTAGCAGTAATGGAATCACACAACCTTGCCAACTTGCCATCATCTTACATTTGTCACAAACATTACTTCTGAACTGGTTCCCATACCATTTCCCTTAAATATAAGTTTCAGTAATCTTTATATTATTTCTCATAAGCTTAATCTTCTATCTTATATTAATGAGACACTGTTTCCTGACTTGCAGGATTCTCTTCCTTTATATTTATCTTCCGGTATACTCCTACCTGGTTTCATTATATCTACCATCATATTTATCAGTTTCTTGATTGTTATGATAATTTGTTACAGGAAGATTTCTTCCAGGTACACACTAGTTTCTAAGAAGACGTTTCGGAAGGAATTGCAAAGGCATGTGCACGAAGAAAAAGTTTAGCTAAAGCACACTTTCTTATAACAAGGTTAAGAACGCCTAGGATTATACCGTGAGGTCTCGGTTAGAGGTAGCCGGTTGGAGGTAGCCGAGCGATGTAACAGCACCATTTGCATTATATAAATACTTACTCAAATGTATAATACCATATTATTCACCAAGTTATTCAATTGTGCCTCAGCTGTTGACTTTATACATGGTTGAGGTTGTAGTTCCTTCGGGAAGCGTGCGAGGTCTTGCTGAGGTCAGCTCATGTTAACACAACAGTATATCTGACGTGTTTCCTTTCTCACACTAGATAGCAAGCGAGGTCAACCAAATCATAACAGATCTGGCGTGCTCCTCATCTCTTTCTTGATATAGAGACAAGGGAGAGATCAGATTCATTTATTTTGTTACCCAGCGAACACCTCACTTAAGTGTTCTCCTGTGTACGTGCACTAAGATATTTCCCCTAGTAGAGAAGGTACAATTTACTCTAAACTGAACTAAGCACCTGTGAAACTATATTTTTCTACGAAAAGAAAAACAAGCAAAGTGTTTACTTCAGCCCTGCCACTTATTAGTTCCAGAACTATTATATATATTTGTGTGTGATATATATCTATAAAAAAGGACCAACACACTCTCACTGTCCATATCCTCACCATCTACACCCCTCACTGTCCATATCCTCACCATCCATACCCTCACTGTCCCTGCCAAGAGTTTACTATTAAGACCCTTACTATCCATACCCACACCCTCACTGCCCATACCCACACCATCCACACCGTTACTTTACATACGGGCACCCTTTCTGTCCACAACATGAACACCGTCAGCTCCCACACCACCTTTACCATGACCATCCAGACTTTCCTCTCTATTAATGCTACCACCCAAGCCCACACTATCCACATCCTACGCCATCCCTAATATCACCATCCACTGCTACACTGCCCATACCCACACCCCTACCAACGACACCCACATCGTCCATACTTTCACCACTTACTCCCTCACTGTCCATGTCGACACCATCTGTCATTCACACCCACACTTTCTATAACTATATCAGCTACTATCCACATCATCTAGACCCTTCACCATTAACAGCCACATTTTCCCTATTCACACTCTTATTATTCAAAACAACCACACACCTGTGCCTCGACGTTATCTATGGTTTATAACAGACACATACATTCTTAAGAAAATATAAATCTCCTGATCTAAATTAGTGATATAAATTTCAGCGCCTTTGTCTCGGGTAAGGAGCTGCACCATGAATAACCTGTAACCTTACCTTAGGCGAACCCTAGCGATAACTGCAGTATCGTAACATAAAAATCATGGATGACAAAAGGGAACTTAAACTAGTGAAAAGGTGTTCATTAATGAAGTAATAGTAGCTGTGAAAGTTGACGAGCAAAAGGAATTAAAACAATATAATGTAAAGCAAAATGAGTATGTGATAATTATTATGTATGACCAGATAGGAAGAACATCAACTAACTGATTCGTTGCTACCGTAATCCTCTCTTATATCTCCTACAACAGCACAGACAACGTGTATATTAACGCCTATTTTTCACAGATTTCTGAGTTTATTAAATGCAGTTTTTGCGTTAGCTATTTATGTTTTAACTTCTCTTTCACATCTACTCAAATATATTAAGAAATTTTCGCTTAAATTTCTTGTTTTCCGTACTTAGTATGTGAGGAGTTATTTGTAATTTTACCAACAACCATTACTAACTTATTCACAGCACTAACGCTAGGACTACAGTATAGTATATACCCACACAATCTACACTTACACCATTCACACCTATACCATCTACACCCATACTTACATCACGCACACCCACACAACCCACACCCATGCCATCTACATCCACACCACCCACTGTACACCCACACTATTCACATCAACACCATACAACCCACACCCACACAATTTTCACTCACGTCATCTACACCCACACCATTTACACCAACACTAATTGCATCCACGCCATTAACACCCACACCATCTACAACCACAATATTTATACCCACACCATGTACACCCACATCAACATCTACGCCATCCAAAACCTTACATCTACACCCACATTATAAATACCCATATCACCCACACCCATACCACCCACACCAAGCCATCTACACCCACACCATGTACATCCATATTATCCACACCCATACCACACCGCCCACACCCATGCATTCTTCACCCACACCATCTACAGCCACACAATTTACACTCACAATAATCACATCCACGCCATTAACACCTGCACCATCTACAACCACAATATTTATACCCACACCATGAACACCCACATCAACACCCACACCACCCAACACCTTACGTCTACACTCATATTATGAGCACCCATATCAACCACACCCACACCACAACACCCACACCATGTACACCCACACCATCTACCCTGTAGATCCACACTCTCTTCACCTACACCATAATCACCGACATCATCAACACCCACACCATCTGCATCCACACCATCTACACTCACACCATGTTCTCTTGCATGTAGGGAGAGAGATAAGGCGTATCAATTTATGAAACTATCTCCTCCTCTTTCACTACTAGGAATCGCTGTAAGGTTATTCTTCGTAGGGACAAGCGAAATTTTATGAAAAGAAAGACTGCTGTCCTTCTTCTAGTAAATTCTTCTGGTCCTTCACCAAAAACTTCTGTAATAACTTCTGAACTCCTTTTTTTCCTTCCCTCTTCCTACCTGAAAACTCTATAGCCAAATCTCCCCCGATAAAACCAATCTCTTTGGCACCTTATTTTCCTCTAACTCCACCTTAGACGATTCCAACTTTATTCCTCCTATTCCTCCTCCTCTCACTGAACCTATGCACTTTTCTATAATCTCCACTAGTAGGGTTGCCGGTGTGTTATCCAGGTTGGATGTGAGTAAGGCGCATGGACCAATCGGAATAACCCCTCGTGTTCTGAGGAAGTGTTCTGAAATTCTAGCCCCCTGTACTTGCTCGCATTTTTAGCCTTTGCCTCAAAACCCAAACTTTTCCTTCTTCTTATAAGCATGCTTCGGTTCAGCTCATCCCGAAGAAAGGTGACCATTCCAATCCCTCAAACTATCGCCCCATTGCCCTAACTTCATCCCTCTCTAAGATTTTCGAAACTATCTTAAACTCTCATTTTCTCCGTCACCATGAACGCCATTCTCTTTTGTCGGATCACCAGTATGGTTTTCGCCAGTCGAGATCTACTGGTGATCTGCTCTCCTACTGCACCCATCTTTGGTCATCTCTCTTAGGGATTATGGGGTAAACTTTCGTCGTGGCCCTCTACATCTCCAAAGTATTTGATAGGGTATGGCACAAGTCTTTGCTTTGTAAACTTCCTTCCTACGGTTTCTAGCTTCCTTGAGATCCGATCTATAGCAGCTGTTGTCGAGGGATCGATCTCTCGCTCTTTCTCTACCAATAGCGGTGTCCCAGAGGATTCTGTTATTTCACCTACTCTCTTCCTTCTTTTTATCAGTAATTTACTTCACACTACGACTAATTCTATCCATTCTTACGCTGATGATTCTACTCTTTACTCTTCTTCACATTTTTCCCTTTCCCCTAATTTTCAAACTAGATCTGTTTCTACGGCTGATAGCATTTCATTTATCAATGCGGAGGTAGAAACTTGATTAAATTCAATATTAATAAAACCTATTAATTACCAATTGCACTTTCCAAATTAGATGATCTCCCACCAATCACATTTCAGGACGCAATCATTCTGCCAAATTCTGAAATAGATATGCTAGGCCTCACCATTTCCTCTAACATGTCATGGAAGCCGCACATCCACAACATTGCTAAAGCTGCCTCCCGAAAGCTGGGAAAGCTGTACAGATACCGTCGCTACCTCACTCCTGAGCAGTTGCTTCAAGTTTATAAGGGATTCATTCGTCCTAACTTGGAGTACTGCTGTCATATCTGGGGTGGCTCTTCTGTCCAACTGTTAGATAGGGTGGAATCAAAGGCATTTCGTCTTATTGACTCTCCTCCATTAGTTGATAATCTTTCCTCCCTTTTTCTTCGCCGTGATGTTGCTTCACTCTCTTTCTTTTACAGGGACTTAACGTGCAATATCCGGTGGATTTGGCATCCTGTGTACCTCCGGCAAGTCCGTGGGCTCGTAACACTCGTCTTGCACCCGGTGCCCACTGTGTCTCTGTGGATGTCGGCCACACTAGAATAACCCGTTATAGTACATTCTTCTTTCCTCACACAGCCAAACTGTGGAATGCTTTGCCTTTTCCTGTGTTTCCATATAATATTTTTCCTTTCTATTTTTAATTAATTTTTAATCGTATTTTTCGCCCCCAATATACTGTACACACCGTCTATATGCACACCATGTACTGCACACCCACACCACTCTCACCAACACAAACTACAACCACACCATCTACACCCGCACTATCCACACCCACATCATCTACACCCACACCATCTATACTCACACCTTTACACATACTATCAACACCCACACCATCTACACCCACAAGATCTACAGTACACCTACACCATTTACACATTTACAACCATACCATCTTTAACATTATCTACTCCCACACCAGTTTTCAACTCGCAACAATCGCACTTGGGATTTACCTCATTGATTACGGTACTGTCGCTGCCTGTAACCGTGGAACAAGCTGCAGCACTATTCCAGGGTTACAAAAACGAAGTTAAAGATATGGAAAGTGGCATCTCCCTCTCCTCCCAGGTGGAATACTTAGATCCACTTTGGTCACAGTTCTATGAAAGCATTATTAAAGTCAATCCAAGACAGCCTCTGTCACAATCAGCAATGCTAATGTTATTGTTATACATAGTAAAACTCTTCGTGAAATGCAAACCCTGCTGAACTATTTACGCGCATCCTGTAAGAACCTCGGTCTTATCATTTCCACTGAAAAACTAAGGTGTTCAACAAACAAACTGGTAACCGCAAAAGCGGCCCCACCGAGTTTAAGGTAAATGACAAAACTACTGACTATATCTTCTTTTAAATATATTGGTGTCTCCATTCTTTGTACTTACAGTTGCCTCAAAATCTCCCCCCACCCCCCCTATGGTGATGTTTACGTTAATGTGGCTGTACTGACCACAGTTGTAAACTTAGACGATTCATATTACTCGCAATAGCCCATAAAACATGTAGCTATAGCTTCTTTATTGAGTCCCCACAGTTGAGACGTTCGTTTTCTCACCGCTTCAATACGCCTGAGCACTTCGTTTTCTCTGATTAGTACCGAGATTGATATTCCTTAGTATCTCATATCATGTTATGAAATTTGAAATTGCAACTGAATGCGCATATATTATATTAAGTTTGATATGTCTACTTACAGATGAAACATTCAAGATCCCTGTGAGTGATGATGAAAACTTCAACTGTATTTACTTTTAGTGAAATTGCCAAATAATTTCAGTGTTGTGAGTTTGCCAGTTGAAGGACGTATCATGACATCATCCTTGGAGACGCCGTGAGTTTCCAACTGCTACTGAAATTAGATCATTTTGATTCCCAATCATCAAATGATATGATGTTTGTATTGAAATTATTTTCAGTTTTATATTTTAGAAAGTAATTAATATCCTGAAAGTATATGCTAGCCTTTTTATCTCCAGGTTCTAACGGCGAACTCTCAGTACCTCTTTGATAGAAGCTCCGCCTACAATGTACTGCCATTCTGAGTACTTGACATCAGTTTGATTCTTACCTTTGAAAGCTTGGGAACTGAGTAGTTTAAAAAGTTAATCGTAGAAAATTAATATAATCTCATAGCCTGATTTTCATAACCAATGTGTACAACAACTGATTTAAATGAATTTTCATGTAAAAGGCGTGTCATGGCCACCTTTTGAGTGTCTGGGTGTCATTTACCGAGATATATAACTGCATGCGAGAGGGAGAGAGAGAGAGAGTCACATTTTTGACACTTCCTCATCATATCTTAGGTATGTAACGAGTGCCTCACGTCCGTCATATCAGTTTTCATGTTTTAACATGGTTGAAAGTCTCATGTTCCAAGTCCTGCGCGCCAGAGTCCAACCGACGCCAAGAGCGCTCTTCACTTGTTTGTTGTTGTAAACACCAGCGATGTGAGCCTGGTGTACTAATCTCGATTTTATGTGCAAATTCGTGTTCTTGTACATGATTGGGGATAATTAGCGGAAATATAATTGTCCCAGTTGAGTATTGAAACCATAAAATATTGCTATTACCAGTATTAGAGTTAGTTTTATGCATTGTCAGTAAACCATCATGTGTGCTCCCAACTTAGATGCTGGTACATGTTTCCAACTTTCCATGTTGTTCATTCAGTAATAACATGATGTTATACGTAATGTATTAACATATGTGCTCTAAGCAAGTGTGTGAAGTGACCGTCTTTATTGTCAAGGAAATAATATAACAGTTATTTGATGATGTAACACATAATTGAAAATCTATTGTTATGTATAAAGTAAGACCTAGTGATCCTTTCTTGTCTGAGTGTGTTCAGTTTGTCATACTATTCCCAGTTGATTTTAATAAATAATGATTTGGTATATTGGTTTTCAGAATATAAACACTGTAACCCATGTGCCTAAGCTCGGCAACTACGCTACCTAACACTTTAATGATAACAGTTATATTCGTAATAAAAGCCTGGGTGGTGGCAGTCTACCTTGTAACTTATAATAATTAATCGGTGGTGTTAAAGAATTATATGGTTTTCCCTGGTGAACCCAGTGAATAGACACAGCTGAGAACAGAAATAAGAGGAAATACACAAGCACTGATAAATACTAAAAGAGGTAAGAGGAAAATGTAGGAAACAAATAATAAAATAAAATAAATGTATAAGAGATAAGCAAGAAAGACAAAGAATATTGAAATACATAAATAAGTCAAAACATTGATAGAGATAAACACTAAGGAAGGAAAATTAAATGTAGCATACTGAAATAATGACTTAGAAAAATATAGAAAATATAATAATATAACTCAGGAAATTAAAGAGTGATATAAGTCATATAATAACAGAAAATAAATAGAAAACAAAAAATTATGAAATAAAAAAATATCTCCTAATACACATAAATATTGATCAGATAGGGAAATATAAAAAAATCACAAAACTTATTTTGATTTCCACCTCCCTTACATAGCAAAGTCGCAATGCCAAATTTATGAATGAATGGGAAGTAATCTTGTAGTGATGTAGCTGGTTGGAGGACAAGTTCAGGAGCTGAACGTCAGAGGATGAGGGTTGGGGGGTTGGGTCTCTACCCCATAGGTAATACTGTGAGGACTACCCCACCATCATATTATCGTGTTAAATAAGTTGATATTGATATTGAAACTGTTTATTTAGCGAGAAGAACGTATATACAGAGTCGATTAAAAATCATAATATTAACATGGCTGAGCCAGTTAAGAACCTGTGCTCACCTGTAGGAACCTGATATATACTGTACATTTATCTCAAGGAAGTATATTGTAACATTTAGTATCATCTGGAATAGTACACATAGCATGGTGGTAATAAGAACACATTAGTATGTTATCACGGTTATCACTTCGATATTTATTTATTTTTTTTTGCACATATATATTATAAGTATATGCATAATTTACAGTGAAATTTTAAAACATAAATATGATAAGAGATGGAAGGAGTACAACGTGGGTAGTACTAAGGTGGAAAAAGAGGACAGAGCTGTCAGTAAACGTAAGCTGGCTCAAGTGGTGCTCCGAAGTGAACGAGCACACCTCCCTCGGCAAAATGTGTGCCCAGATCCGAAGGGCATCTGGGAAGGCAACACCACCACCACCATCACATCCCAACCCAGAAGAGGAAGCCGAGAGACTTGCAAAAGTGTTCTCCGATCGAGCACCAACGAAAAACCTCCCGAGACATGCGGAGGAGACACAGAGGCGTCTGCGACAGACCTGACTCCAGATGATCGAAGAGGCCTGGAGTGGTGAAGAACTCCAGAAGTCGATAAAACGAGGCAAGGACACAGCACCAGGGGCCGACAGGATAACCTACTCCATGCTTTCCCATGCCAGAGAAGCAGGGCACGAGGCTTTGCTACAAGTCATCAATGGACAGCACAGAGATTTCCACTGGAATGGAGGAAGGCAGATATACAGTCCATTCCGAAGCCCAGAGAACCAGACAAACCAAGTCCCATCTCTCTCTTCAGCCGCATAGCGAAGACGGGAGAAAGACTGGCTCTCAACAGACTCAAGTGGAAAGTAGGCAGCCCACACCCTCACTTTTTTTTTTTACACCGAGAACACCAGCTCAAGCAACAACATTGCCGAGATACTCAGCACAGTGGACAATAAACCTGCTTTGGTGGTCTTCCTCGACCTGGAGAAGGCCTTCGAACTAGCAAATCCACTGGCCTTTATAACGACGCTCGCTGAAAAAGGCGTCAAAGGAAGGTTGCTGGGGTGGATCCAGAACTACCTCACACAGAGAGAAGCAAGAGTACTCTTTCAGGGTGCAATGTTAAGCTACAGGGTCCACTTAAACGGAACCCCACAAGGAGGCATCCTCAGTCCAACGCTGTTCAATGTCCTGATGGAAAATCTTGTCAGACTTCCTTTCAGACAAACAGCCAAGCTCCTCTGCTTTGTAGACGACTTACAGCTCATAGCAAGAAGAGCAAACAGATTAGTCAACACGCAGCACGCACTCCAACTTATAGAAGAGGAGTGCAACAGACTTGGACTCAAGATAAATCCAGCCACTTCGAAAGCGATGGCCATCTGCACAGACTCACCAGACATAATGCTCTCCTTACAAAACACGCCGGTAGTCTGGACCAACACCCACCAGTGTCTTGGAATCTGGTTCGACCAGAAACTCACTTTCAAGTCGCAACTCGAGCATCTCAGGCACAGGACGAAGAGCAGACACAACATAATGAGGTCGCTCACCAGCACATCGTATGGTGGGCGGCTTCACTCAACCGATGCTGATGGTGTCATGTCTGCCATTGCCATTAATCGTCAGGAACTTCGCTGACCGTGCAATCACCGGGAAGGGTCCGTCATAGGGGGGTCCAAGCGGGTTGCAGTGAGCATTGCGCCTGATGAAGACATACTTGGCGTTCAGTAGTGCAGGAGGGATGTGTTCAGGGCGATGGGAAGGTTGGCGTGGGGCTGTAGCCTTGAATGCAGAAACTGCCTGTCGCATTGTTTGCAGTAGAGCGTGACAGACAGCAGGAGTGAAGTGGTCAAGGTCGGGAGTAAGTGAGAAGTCCCCGTGTAAGCGAAAGGGTTCGCCAAGGGTGAGATCAGCTGGATGATGATGATGTTGGGATGGAGAGAAGAGAGCCATTGGCTCAGGAAGGTGGAAGACGGTGTAGGAGGAAGGTGAAAGTTAGGAAGTGGGAAATAAAGAGGGAGATTGATAGCAGGTGGGCTGTCCACCTTGCGGGGACGAGGTTAAGTCTGCCATGTAAGCATTTTGGGTCCACTACAGCAAGGGAAAGGAAGTCAAGCTAATCTAAGCTAAGGTAGCTTGTGGTGTTTGGGGAGGGGGGCCCTCCATGTTCTTTGAGTCTCTTGGTTTTCATTTTGTATATATTGGTTCTGGTTCTGCTTTGGCATTTGTTATGCTCTTTGGCCACCAGTTGTGTGTTCTGGTAATGTCTTCTTGCATTGATTGTTGGAATATGGGGTCTTCTAGTTCCTGTAGCTTTTCCCATATTGCTAATGCTTGATTATGTGTTCTCATGTTGATTGTGGTTAGGTTAAGTTCTGTGTGTAGCTCTCTGGAATTTTTTGTATATGGTGGTCTGAGTTTTGCTGCTTTTCTTAGGGCTACGTTTTGGACTGCTTATATTTTGAGTTTATTTGATTTTGTTATAGTGTTGAGTGGAATTGGGGGATATTCCAGGTGTGGTCTGACTAGTGCTTTGTAAAGGTGTAGTTGTGTATTAGTGTTTAATTTGTGGAATCTTCTGAGTTTAGTTAGTTGGGTATTGGCATTTGCATTTTTTTCTGTGATATGTGGTAGTATGTCGTTCCTTGTAATTTTGAGGCCGAGGATTTTCCCATTTTCTGCGTATGGTATATTTTGATAGTTGACCGTGATTGGGTGGGGTTTGGTTTTAGTTATATGAATTGTCTTCAGTTTTAGCGTGTTTGTTTTAATTTTCCATTTCCTTTCATAATTGTTTATGGTTTATATTTCTCTGCTTGTTCTGAATGCCATCATTTGATTGGATTTCCCTGGGTATTGTTTGATTTAGGTTACGTCGTCCACGTATGCAATGTACTCTGAGTTTCTTGGTTTGGGCATGTCCGCTGTATATATGGTGTACAGTGTTGGTGATATGTTGCTGCCTTGGGGTACTCCACTGTAAAGGGTGAAGTTTTGACCTATGTAGTTGTCTATGGTGAGTTTGCATTATCTGTTGTCAAGGAAATTGCAGAGGAGAGCCGTGATGTTGTGTGGCATGTTGAGTTAAATGATCTTGTATTTGAGCCCTTCATGCCATACTTTGCTGAAGGCTTTGCTGACATCTCTGAGTATTGTAATATATGTGTATGTTTATATGCTGCCTTTATTGGTTATATATACATTATATATTATGTTACTCCTTACCAAAGTTAGAATGTGTTTAGGCCCGTGTAATCAAGAATGTGTTAGGGACGGGTACACAAAAACAATAATAAACGCCCTGAGTAAGAGTCAGCATGTAGCTTCTCATTCTCCCATCATGTAA
>NW_024748502.1:4375144-4391333 GCF_018991925.1 Homarus americanus | reverse complement strand
CGTCAGCATAGAATATCACTTTGGTACCCTCTTGAAAGGGTTAGCCGACACAAGTTTTCCATGAGGATGTTGAAGAGAGTTGGACTAAGAACTCCTCCTTGTGGTGTGCCATTTTCCAGTGTTTGGTGATCTGAGATTTGTCCTTGACAGGTAACTCTTGCTGTTCTGTTTTGGAGATAGTCAGCAACCCAAACCAGTAGGCATCCCTTGACGCCTTTCCGGGCCAGAGTGATTGCAATGGCCTGTGCATTTGCCAGCTCAAATGCTTTCTCTAGATCAAGGAATACTACGAATGCCTTATTTTGACCAATCGATCCCAGGAGAGTGGCCAAACTGTGTGCAGTGCTGCGACCTTTGGTGAATCCAAAGATATTGTGGAGAAGTAGTCCAGTTTTCCAGAGGAGTCGTGTAAGGACCATCCTTTCGGCGGTTTTGCCGATGCATGCTGTTAGTGATATTGGTCTGAAATCCTGGGGATCATTGGGTTTCGGAATAGGAACAATGTTTGCTCTTTTCCAAGCTGACGGGAGTTTGCCTGCTGACCATGATGCGTAGAAACTGTTAGGAGAGCAAGTTCACCAGCAAGTCTTGCATTGCTGAGCAATAAATAGGTTATACCACCACTGCCAGGAGCGGTGTCTTTGCTTGTTTTCCTGGCCCTTCTGATTTCTTCTATAGTAAACAGACAGTCTGTAGTGTCAGTTTGTTCAATTGCATGTCTGACTACTATTTCTCTCTCCAGTTGTACTTCCTGTAGATGAAGTATTATTTCTGGAGGTATTTGAGCTGATGACGAGCGTTCTGCAAAGTGCTCTGCCAAGCGATTTGCTTCCTGTAATGGCTCGGGGTGGGCTAAAGCTCTGGGCAGTTTTCCTGTTGCTATCCTGAGTTTTCTCCAGAGTTCACTCAGGCTGGTGTGTGCATTAAAGGTTACACACCACTCGAGCCATTTATCTTCCCTAATTTTCTGAGTAATTTGACGAGCATGTTGGACAGCAGCTCTCAAGAGTTTCACTCCCTCAGGGTAAGGGTACTGTCGGAGGTGTCTTCTGAATGTGTTGATTCTGTGATTCTGTTCTCTGACTTCGTCATTGTAGAACCAGTAGTCCTTGTGGTGTCTATTTGTAGGGTTTGTTTTTGGTATTGCTTTCTCTGCTGCGTGTTGTACGGCATCAGTAAAGTCCTGGTTTAGTTGGTCAATATCTTCTGGTGGTTCATAGTTCGAATACCATTTTTGGAGTTCATCTTGATAAAATTTCCAATTTGCTTTCTTGGTATTCCATCTGGGTGGCGGACGTGGGGGAGGAGGGAGTAGCTCCACCCTCAAAGTAGTTGTCGTTGCAAAGTAGTCACTGGTCAGTTCATCATCTATCTCCCACTGAGCTACTGGAACGAGCTCAGTGGAGATGAATGTGAGGTCCAATGTTCCTCCCAGTATGTGTTTGGTTCCCCAGTATTAATGAGCGTTATTTCTGGAACATCTGCCAGCAGTTCCACTAGGTGATGACCATCCTGGTTCATTTTTGTGGTCGGATTGATCGTTGGATGGTGGGCATTTTAGTCCCCAGCAATGAGCAGAAGTTCCTGTGTTGCTTGTGTCAGTAGTTCACCGGCTTCTAGTCGTTTGGGTGACGGTTTATAGATATTGTATACTACAAGACTGTCGTTTGACAGGTGTATCCGAACAGCTTGTGCCTCTACTCCATCTCCACAGTGAACTGGTTCTACTTCAGAACTGGGGATGGTCGCCCTGACGAGAATCATGCTGCCATGGGAGTTGGGCCCCTTTGGTACAGAGTACTGTTGGTATCCAGGCAAGCGGAATTGTTTATCTTTGGATATCAGGGTTTCTTTCAGAATGAAGACATCAATATTTTTAGCTATGGCTGCTGCTTGCACAGTATGCCGTTTGTTGGACAGGCCTTGTACATTCCACTGTGTTATCTTGAGATGACAAGGAGGTGGGGCTATTCTAACATTATCTCTTCGTCGCTGGTGCTGTAGTTGCTCTCGGCGTTCATGGTTGAGTCGCTCTCCTCCTCTTCCGTTAGGAATGGTGACTGTTTCTTGGGCACCTGCTCTAAGGGAGGAGCAGGAGGTGTAATTCCTTTTGTTTTGGAAGGTATCTCGGGAGTTTTTTCTTCTTTCTTCAGGGTGCTGTCGCTCTTGCCTGTGATCGTGTGTTTGTTGACGGTCTGTGCTTGTTGTTCTATTCCTCGTGATCTGTTGCGAGGGGCTTGAGGTTTCACGGTTTTGAGTGATCTCTCAGATGGCAAGCTCTTCTTCTTGTCTGATATCTGACTCAAGGGCGTCGTCTGTTCCACTTGTAGTTGTTGAGTTTTGGGGGTTGGTCTCCCTGCATCTTTTCTGTGAGCTGTGTCATAACTGCATTTATTATATTTTCGATGTTGGTATCTTGTTTCTTTATTATAGTAGAGAAAGTCACTATCATCTGTTTTATTTGTTCTTCCGTGAATGCCGCTTGTAGATTGGCAGGCTGGGGTGTATTCAGTTGGGTAGTCGCCTGAGGGGGTTGCAGTATCCCATGATTTGTCATGGTTTCCTGCATGGACTGATTTTGTGCCGGTGTCTTCAATTTTGTCCTGTAGCCTGGTGGGGGAAGTGCAGGAAGGAATCCTCTGACAGTTGGGGTGGAGTGGGTGTTGGGTGGACTGTTTTCTGTAGCTGTTGACCCCACACGAATGTGCTCTTAGGTGCTTCTGTTGTGTTTTGCGGTTGATTTTTTGCCATTCCAACTTTCATTCGCTCTCTCCTCTCTGGGCATGATGTGCTCCAAGCGTGGTATTTCTTTCCACAATTTGGGCACTTGGCTGTCGTGGTGGTTCCTTCCTTGTGTTTTTTAATACACATTTCTGTCTTGTGGCTTTGGCTGCAGATGCCACATCTCACTTTTTTGTGGCATCTGGATTGGTGATGTCCAAATTCCTGACAATTGTAGCATCGTAGTGGTTCTGGGCCAAAAGGACGCTACTTGTAAGTTCCCCAGTTGCCTAGGGCTACCTCCTCTGGGACTGTCCCCTTGATGTCTACTAGCACTTGCTTTGTCTGTGCTTTGTCCTGACTCGTAACACAACGCTCTGCCTTGGTCACTTTTGAATGTTTTATGACGACTTCTACAGGTAGTTCCAGAGGATATCGTAGTAGGACCTTTCTGGTTGTTTTCTCATCGGGGTCTAATGGTATTATCTTGACCGTCTTCCCTTTGAGATTGGTGACCTCGCTGAGGATCTTGGCTGTGTTGTGGTCTTGGGGGGAAAGAATCAGGTCTCCAACTAGATTGGGCTTCACACTGAACTTGATGTTCTTGTATTCTAGTTCCAGTGCTACCACTACCTCGTATGCATGGTTGAATTCGGTTTCTTTGGGTATCTTTTACTTCATCACAGTCGGAATCGCGAAGGTGGGTGGTTCTGCCACGGGTGGATTACTGGGGATATATTGTCGATGTCGGAGATGTTGTTTTCCTTCCGAGGCCTCTTGTGGCATTTTCCTTCCATTGGTTACGTCTCTCTCGCTCGTCTTAAATCAATAAATTGACAATGAAGGCTCATGGGGGGGATCGGTGGTAGATGCGGTACCGTTCTTGCCTCGCAAGCGAGATGTCACGGGTTCGATTCACGGGCCGGTGGAAGTTGTTTGGACTTACTTCCTCGCCCCCATTAGTCCCTGTTCACCTAGCAGTAAAGTAGGTACCTGGTGTAAATCGAAAAGTTGCGAATTCGTATTCAGGGAAAGTTGTTGGAGCTTCCAATAACTTCATGACATAAACCACTGACTCTTCAGGCTTCTATGCCCTTGACTCTTCAGGCCTACCGCCCGCCAACTCGTGAGACGCCAAACAAGCATAGACTTAGCATACTTCCCTGTTGGGCGCTGTAAGCAACTTCTGCCTTCTCCTTACACAAAAAAAAAAAGGATGTAGGGAGGTGCCCCCCAAAAAAAAAAAAATGAAGGCTCACTATACCTACCTAGTTCCTCGTTGCTCAGGACCATGCCGTAGCCCACACTAACAGGGGGTCGTAGGGTGGTGGCCTGACCTAACGACAGTTCCCGCAGGGTTCGTTAATACTGGGAGAATCGGTGAGGGCACTGAGAATTGTGAGCAAAAAACACAGAGAAACAAGCAAGTCAATTCAACATAGACGAGATATCCATGTCAAAGTGAAAGTGGCGTGTGTGGCGACAGTAAGTCTGGCTAGGCGCCGTCGTGAGCAAGTGGAAGACGTGCGTCTTCTCATAGCGGTGGCTCACGCTGAACTCTGTGTGGGTGGCTCACGCTGCTCTGTCCTGAGTGTGTAGCAGACTTGACTTGACTTGACGTCTGTAGATAAGGTAGAAGGCTATTGCTTGTAATGCTGGGTGGGAGGGCCGGGATTAGGATTGGAAGTTCTTTGGTGGCGATTTGGGGGAGAGGGGATTGGTTTAGGATCAAGGAAAAGAGGGAAGAAATTTGAAGGAAAGTATGAGATTGACAGTATCCTGGCTCAACCAGATATGCTGAGGTTATAATAATTATATTTGAACTTACATATTGCGTGATTAGGTTCTAGCTCTCAAGCCTTTGTCATTTAGTTAAAACTATGTTTATTTTGAGGTAGCCATTGTTTCAAGGAAGGGGTGACGACCTCTGGCCAAGTTCTTGTGGAGCTGGCTGAGCAACGTATCTTTTGTTTTAATAAGAGTGGAAGGAAGAGGCAAGAAGACAAGGGTTGGAGAGGCCAAGGATAGTGTCCTTTGGTCACTCTCATCTTTTAATGAAACATTTTCTGTTGCAGTAGCCATTGTTTCAAGGAAGGGGTGACGACCTCTGGCCAGGTTCTTGTGGAGCTGGCTGAGCAACGTATCTTTTGTTTTTAATAAGAGTGGAAGGAAGGGGCAAGAAAACAAGGGTTGGAGAGGCCAAGGATAGTGTCCTTTGATCACTCTCATCTTTTAATGAAGCGTTTTGTTTATACAATAGGTAAGTTTAATTTTTAGGAATAGTTGTAGGATCCAACTTGCTACTTTGTTCACAAGGAGGTGGTCCTATCTTTTGAAAGATTGAAGCTTGACTTGAAGGTACAGTATTTAATGGCTATACAGTTCCTTTGTTTTTGGATTTAATTTGATAATTTTTAGATGTATTTTGGCATTGGTGGTGGGTTGTCGACTTTTATTCTGCTTAATCTGAACCAAGCGTGTTCTTCTCTTGCTCTTCTTACTGGTTCGTTGTCGAGCCAGTTTGCTATAGTTTCTGAGTCTAAATCTCGTACTTTTTCCCCATGTTCTTTTGGCTTGGATGTAGATGTCTACGTTTACTGCGTTGATGTTGGCTCTTCTATGGAGTTCTTCGTTTGTTACTCTTTCTTCGTAACTGGTGTTATAAATGAATCTTAGGCTTTTATTTTGTACCGTTTGAAGTTTCTTGATTCTCGTTGCGCTAAATGAGTTGGTTGGTACAGGCGGGTAGCACATTACTGTTTTTATTAGTGCCGTGTATAATTTCCTTGTTTTTGGTATGTTCAGTTTTTTAAATGTTCTTATTTCTGAGAGTTTGCTACGTAGTTTGTGGACTTTTTCGTTGATGAAGCTCTGGTAACCATTTGTTGAGAGTTTCAGTCCCAGGATGCTGCTTTCGTTGGTGTATGGGTAAATTTCTCCATCTACTATTACTTTTTCGACCTTTTTCTTGGCAATTGGTATGATTTTAAATTTGTTGATGTTTGTCCGTATTTTCCAATTCTTTTCGTAGTCATTTATGTTTTTTATTGCTAAGGCCGTATGGCGTGCCATCATTGCTTCTGATTTTCCGGGATATGATATGATTTGTGTGATGTCATCGGCAAAGATAATGTGTTCGCTATGTTACGTTGGTTCAGGTAAGTTGCTCGTATATATGGAGAATAGTGTTGAGGATAGGACACCTCCTTGAGGCACTCCGCTTTCTAGGTCGAAGGGTGGACCTAAATGGTTGCCAATTTGTAGCTGTGCTGTCCTGTTTTGAGGGTAGTCACATAGGATTCTTTCTATTTCTGCAGGTAGATCTAGTTTTAATATTATATATGCTAGTCCGTTGTGCCACACTTTATCAAATGCCTTTGCCAGATCTCTTAAGACTATGTTTACTTGGTTTCCTTGCTGTTTTTCTTTGGCTATGATTTCTGTTATTATTGCTATTGCCGTTTGGGTTCCTCTACCTCTTCTAAAGCCGTGTTGTCTTGGGTTGAGTTTGTTGTGGTTAACCAGGATTATCCAGTCTGTTATTTAGTATGCGTTCCAAGAGTTTCCCGGTTATTTCCAGTAAGGATATAGGTCTATAGTTTATTATCTGTTTTTGATCCTTGCCTTCTTTGGGAATGAAGATCATTTTTGCCCGCTTGAGGGCATCGGGAAAGTAACCAGCGGATAAGGTTGAGTTGTAAATATATATCAGGGCTTCCATTGGTCTGCTGGCCAGGTTTAATAACATGTTTCGGGTTATGCCACTCATTCCAGGGGATTTTTCTTTAAATTTGCGTAGGCGGTGTAATACTTCGTAGTGATTTATGAATTTATTGGGTCTTAGTCTTTCTGGGTTTCCTGTGTGGTAGGAGTCAATCTATTGCTTTGTTCTCTTAGCCAGTCATTAATTAACTCCTCGTGTTCTTCGTTAAAACTTTCGTTTTCTTCTTCTGATATTCTGAAGATCTTCTTTCATTCTCTTCTGAAGGCTGTCTATGTTTTTTATTAGATTGTTCCATTTTTCGTTATTAATTTGCCTGTACTCTTCTTGTAAGCCTTGTTGGATTTCTCTTATATTACGGAGTAGATCTCTAGTGGGCCCTGTTTGTTCTATGAATGTCCTAATGTTATTATATTGTACTTGTAGTCTCTTTAATTTTTCGTTGGGTTTGTTACTCGGGAGGGCTCTGTATGACGTTATTGGGGTTGTCTGGTTGATTGCTTGTTTTATTGTGTTATGTAGCTTGTCTACTTCTTCGTCAATTTCCTCGAGAGTTGCATCTTTTAGATTTATTTGAGGGTAGTTTTCCAATTACTCCTTATATTTCATCCAGTCTGTTTTGCTCATCTGGGGCCTTGGTGGTATTTTTGTTTGAATTGGGCTGGTGGAAATTGTGAATATTATCGGAATGTGGTCGCTTGGGGTGATGGGGCCTTGCTCTATGTGGTAGTTAAGAAATGCCTTGTTGTTGCAGAAGATTTTGTCGGGTGTTGAAACGCCGTTTGGTCCCATCCAGGTGGTGAAGTGCGGGCCCAGGTGAAGTAGTCTGCCAGTGTTGATTATACGTTCCAATGCTATGCCTTTCTGGTTACTGTTGCCGTTGCTAAAAATGCGGTGTCTTGCATTGAAATCTCCTAGGATGTACATTGGAATATTATAATTTGTTAGTTTCAGTAGATCTTCAATAGGGAGGGATGGTCTTCTTGGGGGTAGGTATGTTGTTGCGATTATTATTTCGCCTTGTGTTGTCTGTATTTTAATGGCAAGGAATTCGCTGTTAAAGTTTCTATTAGTATGTGTTTGATACCTTTTTTCACCGCAACGGCAACTCCTTCATGTTTTTCTCCAATTTTGTTCGATTGGTGGGTGTCGTAGTTAAATATTTTGATTTTGGTGTTCTCTGGTTCGCCGTGTGCACTTATCAGTATTATATCTGGGCTGTTTTCAATATATATGTTACAAAGCGATGTTTTGCATGTATGCCAATCACGGACATTGTGTTGTAGGATTTTAAGTGTTTTCAGTTGGAGATGGTCCATTATTTCTTTTTCTTGGAAGGTTGAAGTTGAGGGGGTGATCTCATTTCGTTGAGTCCAGATGATTTCCTTTTGAGTTCAGCTGCCGTGATTACAATAAAATCTTTTGTGCCGAATTTTATTTGGTCTTTTTTAATCATGTTTCATACCGTTTCTTTGTCATACCGTTCGTCTGTGTATTGCCAAACTATTTCGTTAGCCGTTACTAAGTTTTCAATTAATTTTCCAGTTGGTTTTCTGTGTGGTGGGTATGGTATTCTTGAGGTTTGATAAAACCTTAGTTCCTATATCACCTGCTTCTTCAGGCACTGGTGGGGCAGTTGTTGTTGGGAAGTCGATTTCCATTTCATTATTCTTGGCCGCTGATTTCCTTTTCGCTCCTGTTCTTTGTGTCAGTCTTGGGTCTCTCGCCCTCTCATTCAAATCTCCAAGTTGTTCCGCTTTTTCCAGTATGTTATCCTGGCCTTAAGCTCGTTGAACAGGCTGTGTGTGAAATATAACAAAGTCTAGGACTGCTTTTAGTATCCTGGTGGTCCAGCGGTTAGCATTCCCCGGTCTCAGTCATGGGCTCGTGGGCCGTGGGTTCGAATCCTGGCGGGTTGAGGTGTTGATTGTATGTAGAAATCCGCGTGCTTTATTGGGCTAATTAAATATATATGGCTCCTCGTGTTTCGAAGACGGATTTGGCAAAACGTTACTCTGACCACCTACGTGATACGGGTAGTCCCCATTAGAGGTTCACGGCGCCTTAAGCTCGTTGAACAACAGGCTTTGTGTGAGATATAACAAAGTCTAGGACTGCTTTTAGTATCCTGGTGGTCCAGCGGTTAGCATTCCCCGGTCTCAGTCATGGGCTCGTGGGCCGTGGGTTCGAATCCTGGCGGGTTGAGGTGTTGATTGTATGTAGAAATCCGCGTGCTTTATTGGGCTAATTAAATATATATGGCTCCTCGTGTTTCGAAGACGGATTTGGCAAAACGTTACTCTGACCACCTACGTGATACGGGTAGTCCCCATTAGAGGTTCACGGCACCTTAAGCTCGTTGAACAACAGGCTTTGTGTGAGATATAACAAAGTCTAGGACTGCTTTTAGTATCCTGGTGGTCCAGCGGTTAGCGTTCCCTGGTCACAGTCATGGGCTCGTGGGCCGTGGGTTCGAATCCTGGCGGGTTGAGGTGTTGATTATATATACATATATATATATATATATATATATATATATATATATATATATATATATATATATATATATATATATATATATATACAGAGGAGGGTGAGATCAAGTCCACAATGGTCAGGTTAATACCACTGCAGCAGTCGGTAGTGAAGTCAGAGGGTAAGCTGACCCAACCTTCTCACCTATTTACAAATCTTCTTAATTACGAAATTATCCAGTTTGTACATACCATTACTGAAATTCATGTTGACGGATTCAGTTTTGATGTAACATCACTCTTTACAAAGGTCCCAGTTGATGATTTAATGGAGTTCCTCATAGATTTCCTGAATAATATTTAATTGCCGGTCTCGAAAGATGACTTCATCGAACTCATCAAACTATGTATTAAGGATTGTAAATTTGAATTCAATGGAGAATATTATGCTAAAAAATTTGGTATGGCAATGGGTAATCCACTCTCACCTGTATTAAGCAACCTATATATGGAATTCTTTGAAAAGAAACTATTAAATAATATTTTACCACCTTCAGCAGTCTGGTTTAGATATGTAGATGATGTATTATGTCTCTGGCCAAGTAATGAGGACCTAAAAGCTTTCCTGCCACAACTTAATAACTTAGCCCCCTCGATCAAATTCACTGTGGAATTAGAGCAAGACTGTAAATTGCCATGTATGTATGTATGTATGTAGTTGTGTATGTATGTATGTATGTAGGGATATATAGGATATATATATATATATAAAGAGAGAGAGAGAGAGAGAGAGAGAGAGAGAGAGAGAGAGAGAGAGAGGAGAGAAAGAGAGAGAGAGAGAGAGAGAGAGATTTCATCCCTTTTTTCACCGCTACTGCCATTCCGTCGTGTTTTTGCCCTCTTTTGTTCAATTAGTGAGTGTCATAGTTGAATATTTTTATTTTGTTGTTGTCAGGTTCGCCAAGTGCACTTATTAATATTATGTCCGGACTGATTTCGTTGTATATGTTGAAAAGTGATTATTTTGCACGTATTCCAGTAGCGAACATTGCACTGCAGGATCTTGAGTGTTTTCAATTGAAGATGATCCCTCATTTATTTTTCTTTGAAGGTTGTAGTTGAGGCGGTGATCTCATTTCGCTAAGTCCCGATATTTTCCCATTTAGTTCTGCTGGTTAGATTACAAAGAAGACTTTTTTGCCAAATTTTATTTTGTTTTTCTCGATCATTCTCCATACGGTGTTTTGATCACCCCGCTCATCGGTGTACTTCCACACAATATCGTTTAATGTAAGTCCTCGATGAGTTTTCCTGAAATTTTGTGTGTGGTGGGAATGGTATTCTTTATGTTTGATAGAGCCTAAGTCCTCTATCTGATGCGTCTTCAGGTACTGGAGGGAGGGGGGGGGGTGTTGTTTCGTTTTGAACTTCCTCCTTTTTCTTGGTCATTGTTTTCCTCTTTTGTCTCGTGCCTTGTGGTATTCTTGGGTCTCTTGGCTTTTCGTTTATTTCTCCGGGTTATATGACTTTTTCATGCTCGGTATAAGGGCTGCACTTTGGGTGTTGACCGACTGAGGAAGTTGGCTTTGTTGTTTTGGCCTTTAGGTTCCCCACACGAAGGTACTTGATGGGGCTGGTGTGCAGGCGGTGGGGGCCAGTCTTGCACCTGGCCGGTTTGCCTGGACCCTCTTTGTCCTTTCGGAGCATCCAGGGTTCCAGGCGTGGTGTTTGCCCCCGCAGTTGGCACACTTGGGGGCAATTTTTTCTCCATTTTTCAGCTTGGTGAGGCAGGAGTGTGTGCCGTGCTTCTGTGCGCAGACTGCGCAGATTTCCTTGTACGTGCACCTTGTCTGATGGTGCCCGTATTTCTGGCATCTGAAGCACCGCAGGGGCTCCGGGACAAAGGGCCTCACTTCGTAGACCCCCCAGGTTTTGAGGTCTATGGTGCTGGGGGGTGAACCGTAGTGCGTTATGAGCACTTGTTTTGTGGTGGCTGTCTTGTCGGACAGGAGAGAGCATCTCTCGGCTTTTAAGATCTTCGGGTGGTTCTCCAGAGGTTCGAGAGGTAGTTCCTTTGGGTACCGGAGGACTACCGACTTCATCAGTTTCTGGGCGGGGTCTAGCTTGGTTGATGCAACGGTGGTGGTGTTTTGCAGGTAAGTGTCGAGGGTGGTGGCGGAGTCCTTGTCTTTCGGGTGAATAATCATCTCCCCTTTTAGGTTGGGCCGCACTGAGAACTTGGCCAGTGGATTTTGCTTTTCTATCTCTGTGATGGCGGCATATGTCGTTTTTGTGTCCGTTTTCGTGATCCGAAATTTTGGCAGTGTCGTTGGAGGTGAGCTGGTGGTGGTGATGGGTGCCTTTTGGGCTGCTTGACGGCATTCGTTTCCCGAAAAAGCACGTCGGCGTTTCTTATTTGCTACCTTCGTCCAGTTGTCGTCCTCAGTGGCGGTAGTAGTGGTGGTGGAGTTGTTGGAGGTGGTGGCAGTGTACCTGCTTTTCAGGGCTTCATTGAAGGCGCGTAACTGGTCCGCTTTCTCTGTGCGGAGCCTGTCGTAGTTCGGGTCGTCAGGTTGGCGGTTCAGGCTGGGGTCGCGGTTAGGAGGGCGTACGCGCTCCATAACCGTTTTTTTTTTTTTTTTTAATCCTACCTATTCCGGCTGAGTAAGTAGCAGAGGAATTTCAGCACTCCCCACTGGCTGGTGGTCGTAGAGTGGTTCCTGAGCTTCTCTCTCGGAGCCCCGTTGGGGAAGCCTACTTCCTAGTGTATGTGACTGCTCACTTATAGACGTGAGCTAAGTGTGCCTGTTGGGGAAGGATAAGGATTGCTACCCTCTTTCCAGGTTGAACCGCACGATCACGGTTTTCCTGGAAAGACTCGGCTGTGATGGGTTTTGCTCCAACCCCCTCTTTTGCTGCATGTTTGAGCAGTCTGCAACTTTGTTGTGATAAGACACTCAATCCTAGTGATTGTACTTACTCAACATAGTGACGGTGTAATTACCATCACAGATTGTACGGAAAATTCCAACTTTTGGAAAAAACAAATATTTGGGCTCCCCAAATTTTGACTACTACCCGTGCGTCTACGTCCTGGATTGGCCAATCAGTGGTGCCCCACGGTGGCGTGATACATGTACGTTTACTGCGGTGCTCTGATTGGCTAACCGAACGTGGCGTGGTAGGTAGGCTGTTTCTACTCTCTAAGTCCTCTTCTTTCCTTTTTTCATCCCCCTCATGCACTCCGTTCTTTGAACGGGAGGCGGGACTTAGCGATACGGTCGATCCGGCAAGGGAACCTGTGATAGTGCAGGGCACCCCTTGTCCGGGGGTCACCGGTAGGTGGCAACTTTCTTAGACATAACTATAGTCACAGGTAACCTGGGTGCAGAACCCTACGAGCCCGACGCCCGTCCAAGAGGGGGGGGCGGGGTCACTGCTCCCAGGCAGGAGCCCTGTGTTATAGGTAGGATTAGATGTAATCAAGAAGATGACAACAAGCATTAGAATAAAACATAGAGATAAGGGACACTCTATTGGAAGGGGAAAAGTGGCAGAAATCACTTACAACAAACTGCAAGTCCCACTAACAAGAATATTCAGCACCAATGAAGGTTTTAAAGTAATCTGTAAAGATGACTTTGATTCAGATAAAATCCTTTCAAAAGAAGCAAGAGATATATTTTACAATGAAGGCCTTATTGTTGTCATGCCACCAGAACAAAAAGCAAAAAGATCAGTTTTCGTTCGTCAAGTCGACCAAGAGATCGGGAGGAAGACATCGGAAGACCTGAAAGATGAACTGGAACGCCAAAATAGGTGGATGAAGATTGAAGAAGTCATTAAGATAAAGGACTATACTCATGTTTTTAAGATTACTTTTGAAGAAGTGTCAATGGCTGAGAAAGTTTTACAACAGGGCTTTCTAATATTCAACATGTCAGTCACACCACATCAAATAAAGAAGGAGACATTCATCAGTCTGCAAACTTGCTTCTCCTGCTACAAATATGAAGAACACACAACGAGAGACTGTCCGGAAAAAGAAAAAAAGTACTGCTCAGATTGTGCAGGCGACGACCATACCTACACTGAATGTAAGAATACACATGTTGGCTGTCTCAACTGTAAGAGAAACGGGAATGTATACATAGGACATAGGACGTTAGCAATGGCATGCCCAATAAAAAAAAACACATGATAAAGTACAAGGAACAAGAAACAAGGAAAAAGGAACAAGACAAGAAGGATACAACATACGTCGAAATAGCAAAGAGAGCGGTCCAAGAGGCTCATAGACCAGAATCCACCATATTAAACCTAAGTGAGCCAATACATGATAAGGTAATGATTAGTATGATCCATGCACATTTGCACAATATCATTGCACTCGGATCATACAATGAGGAATTAAGGACAATGTTTAAATTGAATAACCTACCAGAGATGATATTTCCAGAGAATCCACAATCCGAAAAACTATTTCAGGCAACATATGCAAGCGAACTGAGAGAAAGACTACATCTAGACGAACAAAGGTTTGAGCAAGGAGCAACAGCTGATACACAAGGAACACAAGCGACTGATAGAGATCCCAGACAAATGACTAGAAGTGACAAAGAGAAGATAGAAATAACAAAAGGACAGACTATAAGACAAAGGAGTAGGAGGAGAGAAGATAAGATGGAAGCTGATCACAATATACAACCTGAATCTGCTGAAGAAATTGGATTAAAAGTTATCACTACAACAAAACATGGAACCCCAACATCGAGACCAACAGGAGGGACAATAGTAAAAAACTGTGAAGGAGGGATATACAAGTGGACATATCAAGAAAAATCCCTAAGTGAAGATTATGTCTGGTCACTAATTACTACGGACAAACTAAAGATTACGACCAATGACTTTAAAATAGTAGACCCGTCAGAGTTTAGAAGAGTCAGAAGCGGGAAACAGGATGATAGGTCTCCACTTCAACAGTTACAATCCAAGTATAAGAAATAATGGACAATAGACAAACAGTAAGAACTTTAAGAATAATACAACACAACGTAAGACACTGGAAGACCGAGAGAATTAACCTAAGTAATATATATCAAGAAATTGACCCTGACATTATACTAATAAACAGTCACGGTGAGACAGAAAACAACAACATAAAACTCTTTAACTATTATGTAAACCAAAGAAATAAATCGGGCGAGAAAAATGACGGAGTAGCGATAGCGGTTAAAAGAAACTTAAAATTTAAACTAATTGATGACTTCCAGGATGAATTTCTAGCAATAAAAATAAATACAACTCAAGGAGACGTAATTATTGCTACTACTTATCTCCCACCGAGATGACCCTACTTACCTATAGAAGACCTATTAAAATTGGCTAACAATAGTCATCCGATGTACATCTTAGGAGACTTTAACGCCAGACACAGGATTTTTGACAATACAAATAATAACGCCGTGGGAAACGCCCTTAATCAATTAATAAACCTAGGGAAAATCAATCATCTAGGTCCTAACTTTCCAACCTGGAGAAATCACAATACACAATCGACACCAGACAAAATATTTACCAACAACAAAGCCTTTTTCAATTACCATATAAAACAAGGACCTCTTACAGGCAGTGACCATCTGCCAATTATACTAACACTGTCAACAAGCCCCATACAGATACCTCAATAAAAAGAGATCGAAAATGAGTAAAACAGGCTACAGCCTTAAAGACGACTTAAGTAATCACCACTCGATTAACCTACAAGGAAACAACAGAAGATATAGACTCAGAAATGGACAGACTGCACTCAGCAATAAAAACATCTATAAATCAAAAACACACTCCTACTTCACACTTTAGAACATTACCCAACAACAGACTACCAGAATAGTTAAATTAATCTGCAGACCTATTACAATGAAATAAACAGGTATATGGAAAGACACGGCAGTAAATATGGCTATATAACATACAGATAGCACTATGATAAAACAAGAGACGCATGTAAGGAAGCAAACAATAAAAAATAGAACGATATTATAATGGCGGCTGACAAGACTAAAGACACAAAAACATTTTGGACTTCCATAAACAAGATGATGGGGCACAACAAGCAAAAAACACTATACATTAAAGACCAAAATGGAACAAAACTGCACGAGGAAAATGAACAAGAGTCAGCATTCAAAAGGGAATGGGTAAAAGTTTTTAAAATATCAGATGAGGAAAATGAAGATTTTGATAGTGAACACGAAGAAAGGATAGAAGACGAAATGGGAAGACACATACATAGAATCACCCCAAGGCAATATATAGACTATAACTTATTACCTAATAATCAAATAATAACCATGGGAGAAATGATGCACTGTCTGAAGAAGTTTAAGGAAAAAGCCCCTGGGCTCACAGGTATTACACGAAATATGATCATGAATCTACCTGAAAACATTTTAAAAACACTATTAAACATTTATAACGCATGCTTAATAACTGGTTACTTTCCAGACAAACTAAAATATGCTAAAATGATATTTATTCCTAAGGAGGGTAAGGACAATAAGGAAATATTAAACTACAGGCCAATATCTTTATTAGAAATTACTGGGAAACTATTGGAAAAAATATTAAATTCAAGACTTATAGCCTTTTTAACACAACATGGGAAAACTAACAACAGACAACATGGATTTATGCCCAATAGAAATACCCTAACTGCAATAGCTACAATAACGGAAATAATTGCAATAGAAAAAAGTAAGGGTAACCAGATCAATATAATTTTATGGGATGTTTCTAAGGCTTTTGATAAAGTTTGGCATTTAGGCTTGAAATATAAAATATTAAAACTGGGACTTAACGAATACTTGCTAAGAATATTGTGTAACTATTTAGATGATAGGAGAGCACAAATTCAAATTGGAAACTTTTTGGGAACTATGTTTAATCTTGAGAGTGGAGTAACTCAAGGAGGATGCCTTTCTCCAACACTATATACAATTTATACTTCAGACACACCTCAACCTACCCCCTTTAGCGAATATGTAATGTTTGCTGATGATATTACTCAAATAGTATCATACCCAGGAAAATCAACTCAATTTATGGCACTCTACACGGTAAGAGCGATAAAAAACATAAATGATTTTGAGAAAAAATGGAAAATCAGGACAAATAAGAACAAATTCAAGATAATACTAATAGCCAAGATTAAAACAAGTCCAGTAATAGTCGACCAGGAACTATACCCATACGACACTGAAGGTAGGATGCT
>NW_024748502.1:4371352-4375045 GCF_018991925.1 Homarus americanus | reverse complement strand
TGTATCATATAGAATTATAAAGACAAAGTGTTACGATCCACGCCATCAATTGTCATGCTCTACCTACCCAGCACTACGAACCACGCCATCTATTGTCATGATCTACCTACCCAGCACCACGAGCAACACCATCTAGGGACGAAACCCGAGTATGACTAGTCTTAGTTACCACTCCGGGGTTTCCCTTCTCCTTATCCTGGTTGTTGCGTCACCTCCTCCAAGTCTTCCTCATCAGCTCCAGTTCGAGGAGAGTTCAGTTCACTCTGGGAAGTGACCACACTAGGATCACCTATCCTGGAAACCTAAGGCACAGTGACTACCTACCATCTCCTTCAATACTCAGCCTTACTCGTCAGCCATCTCAGCTCCGCACTTAAGTATTTGTTATCCTATATTGCCTTCCCACGTCCACTTGCTTCAAAATTGTTGCATGTTGTATAAATATGTATATACTGTTAATGTTTAGGTTAAGTATGGTTAAGGGTAAATTATAGAAAGCTGAATATTTTGTTAAGGAATTTATGGTACTTTATTATACACACCAAAAACTCTCATCCTTTGTCTACCCTTTTATAGTCCGATTGTCTTTGTTCTTTTATTGTTGTTGCCTTTTGGGATCTGGGTAGACTTTTAACTATATTCTAAATCCCCAACTCGTAACAGTAGTACCTAACAAAAACGATCAATTCTATAGACATAATTGTGTACAAGCAAAAAAATTTCCATAAAGACATAAAATGTAAAATCATACTAGCAGCATAAGGCCTACTAACCCCCAAAAATATTCCAATTGGTAGGTACTTTATTCAGTGTGACCCTTGTGGCTGATGCAAACTTGCCAGTTTCTCAATATCTGGCTGCATCATTGTGAGTGACAAACGAGAATCACCTCTCCCCACAATATCAAGGCGGTTACGAGCTTTTGATAGCAGATAAGCCACCCGACTAAACCCACATTCAACAAGATAAGAAGCGGGAAAAGCAATACAATACAATTTAGCTTTGTCCCGGAGCAGAGGAAGCTTCCTAACCATTTCACTGCTTATCCATAAATTAGGTGTGCCATGTTTGAATCTAGGTTGAGCTGTTATATCACTTTGTAGCTCAATGAGACTTTCTTGTACTGTAATGTCAACATCAACTGCATTTACCCTAAATGGGTCCACCACCCAACCTGGAATGTTCATCTCTAGCAGGTCGCTGAACCGAACTTGCATATCACTGTACAAATGTTTCAAATGCTCAACATACACAGAAAGATCATCAACTTTCAGTTCGATGTCCACAGTGGTCAGTGACGGAAACTGCATTAACTCACGACGTCCGATATTAATCCAGTACATCTTGAGTTTCCGAAGGAAAGCAGTAATGACCTCTTTGCAAGATATGAGATTACAGCTTTGTCCTTGTAACTGATTGTTCAACAAATTCAGCTTTTCAAATGCGTCTGATAGGTAAAATATATCACACTTGGCAGCATCGATCTATTCTCCAAGCTGCTTGCTACTCAGAAATGACACAATACTGTCCCAAAGTGCAACAAAGCGACAATTACCCTTCAATAGCCATCGGACCTTGGTATGCATCAGTTGGGGCTCAAACTCTTCTTCAGTTCCTCACAAAGTCGTCGGTAAAGACGATCTTGAAGTGCATTTGATTCGATAAAGTTGACAGCCTTTATCACAATGTCAAGGGCATTATGCAGACGCCCTCCCAATTTTTATGCAACCAAATGTTCACGGTAGACCACGCAGTGTATGCAAAAAACTTCAGGCACAGCATTTTTTAAATGAGCAATGAGTCCTTGATATCTATCTACCACAGAAGCAGCTCCATCAGTTGCACAAGCCATTATATTTTTCTTAAAATAAATCTCAACTTCTGAAAAAAAATTCACCTTTGGTGTCTGTCTTAAGTTTTTGGACAAAGAAAATTTATTCACAGAGCTGATCATCAGCCCAAAACCTAACATATGTCATCAAAAGAGCTTCGCTATCCCGTAGAGTAGATTCATCGATTTGCACGGGAAACTTCTTCACTTGCAATTGTGCAACAAGTTATTTTCCACATCTGCCAATTCATCAATGCGCCTAGATACTGATGAGTTGCTCAAAGGAATGGCCTTAGTAATTTCAAGTGCACTCTGATTCATGACAGTTGAAATCACAACAGACATTGTTGGTAAAATCAGAGTCACCAATGTTATGTGGCATGCCATCTTTTGGAATTAATTTAAAAATCTCATTGGATGCAAGTAAACCTTTGTCTACTTTGGCTGCTCTTCCACTAAACATTTGCTTCACTGTTGTCCTTGCTTGGAAATCATCATGCAGAGTTTTCACGTAATGTAATGATTTGTTCGTCTTGTCCTTGCGTGTTCTGGCCCTTAACCGTTGATTCTTGATGAGTTAATGGAGTTGGAACATGTAAACGTTTATTGGGTTTTTAGTAGGACTCTGTTCTCATAGGAAGACTATATGAAGGTTGCTGATAAATTTTACTGGCCAGGTATGAGAGCGGATATTACAGCTTTTTGTAGGAGCTGTGATCGGTGCCAGCAGATGTCCGCCAAGGGTAGAGTCTGTCCTGTTCCTCTTAAACCTTTACCCATCATTACAGAGCTATTTTCTCGGGTAGCCATAGATCTTGTTGGACCACTCTCATCCCCTTCCTCTAAGAAGCCTAAATTATATCAAGCTAATTTGTTAAAGAAATATCATTATAGGGCCCACATTAACTTTGCTCGGGTCCTTGACGACGTTCCCAAGCTGGAGTCGTTTGAAGTTCAGGCTCCAGACTCGGAAGATCTCGGTTGCCAGTTACCGGTAACACCAGATGGTATAGATGAATCCTCTACAACTGGCAATGGGCCCAAACTTAAACCTGGACTGAAGTGGATCCCACGTGCAGTTTCTTGAAACGGCCTTATGATATTTGAATATCATGTTACCACTTTTTTAATATGACCTTTCTCTATTTTTATTTTGCTCTGTATATTTAACTATTTGTTGTAGGATTGTTATATGATTTATTGGTACTAATCTTAAGCTTTAATCTATCTTACAGTAGATTTTGGTTAGGGAAGCTGTGTAAGGTTTGTAACGAGCGGGATGGTTGTACGCCTTTCGTTTGCTTGTTCGCAGCCCCACTAAGGAGGGGTAGAAGGAGGTGAGAAGGTCGCTGCAGCCTCGTCACACACCAGACACTATCCAGTCGGTACCACAGCTGCACTTCCCCCGCTGTTCGATTTCAACTTTGGTTGTGTACTCATCTGAGGTTCCTGGGGCTCGTGGGCTAATTCCCCAGTCCTTCACTTTTCGGCTGTCAACTCCTGTTACCTACTCCAGCTACTGCCGCGGCTGCCACGTGATCGCCACTTCCTCCACGCCCTATCCACCGTCCGTGCCCTGGCGTCTATCCTGTGTGGCAAGACATCGCCCACCAACGACGGCACCAAGTGAGAAAGCTGCTCTATACCTTCCCCCTGAGAGCTGAACACCGCGCTACCAGAGCATCTCACTGTGCTGGTTAGGAGGAGTATTCATCTGCAGCCGTAAGAAATAACTCTAATTTGTTGTAATCAATCATGGATCTTGGCTTTCCTTTTTATAAGATCCTGATTAGGCTGGCAAGTGATTTATTTCCTAAAGACCAGGCCTTTACACAGGCAAATCAATGTATTCACGGATATCC
>NW_024748502.1:4356723-4371252 GCF_018991925.1 Homarus americanus | reverse complement strand
CCATACAAGATAAGTTGGATAACACACTTCTCACATGCCGGCAGTACCGTCGCACCACCGACTTAAACGTGAATATAAACATGCACATAAAAGTGTTTGAGTTGATAGACACACAGAATACAGAATTTGTTTAACCACTTTTTGAGATTCTTCTGAGATATCTGATACTTCTAAGTTACAATGCAGATAAATTCTCTGGGTATGCAGCAAACTACATTTGAGCACGCTATTCAGAAGAATGACTCTTAAAGTTGACAGATCGACACTGAGCCACTACGTGACCACTGCGACACGTCTACCTTAATAGTGAAGCCTCAGACGGTCGTCGTGACAAACCAAAGACGGCGATGCATCGAGTGACTGCACCATTAGCAGAGACACGATATTCGTCCTCACAGAGTCTAGCCTGAAACGCTGACTAACCTCAATTATGCTGGAACAGCGCCCAGTGATGTCTTACGCCTCCCACTCAACTGGATTGTATTTGGGATAAATTGAAACTATTTAAATGATAAAAGCGATTCTCAGAGCAATGCTTACTGGACTCAATTGGCAAATAACTTTTTGGCTAACACTAAATTTTCAATTTCCTTGGCTAGACGAATTATCGAAACAAGAAAACACAGCACAGCACATAATGTGAATTTAAGAAGGCATATCTTTTACTAGGAATGGAAAAGAAAGGCTATAATTACTAAAATAAAGTGTGATGTAAATTCATATTAAAAAATGAAAGACATTTTGGTTCAGGTCGAAAAAACTGCTTTACATTGGTTTTGTGTAATGATAAATATTTTTAACTGTTTTCTCATGACAATATAAACTGATTCGGAGAATCAGGATTTTAGTAATACGAGAGAGGAAATTTTCGAAAGATTTCTCAAATTAAGCGATAATTTTGTTCACCTACTGTCAGGAGCCAGCAGCCAACCCACTTGAACACTATCTCCTCGACTGCGAAGTCACACAAAGCCTCCGAAACAGAACTCAAATCTCCCAAGAAGCACACACAACACCAGCGGCCACTCTAACCCGAAAGGCCCAAACAAACCACATTCACCACCTTCTCCGCGTCATCACACGATACCCACCACCCAGATAGCTTAGAAAGTATCCTCTCCCAGCAAGTGCGGACCCCAGTTCGGGGGGCGCGCCACTCCGAAACTGACCACGTCCAAGAGTGGGGGTTGGTGGTAAGCGTCCACTGATCGGGGGTCCGCTCACACTTGCAACCTGCAGTATCCTTCCAAATCTGCAGGTAGGACAACCTCCAATCCCAATCCGGTCTGGCTGCTCCAGGAGCTCCAGCCGGAACCACCAAACGGGCCGCCTATAGGCAAAGGCCCGTGTCGGACTACGGTTCGACAATCTCAACAACAACAACAACCGTGAGCCAGCCTTCGCCGTGATAGGACCTCTCTCCACACTATTCACCACCAAAGCCAACCAGCCTTTGTCTCAAACTGTTGACAACCAGAACGTAAATGACACCTCACTAACCATCACTTGACGCCACTCACCATCACTTAAGCACTTGGGAAGCTTGTTCCAGACAACGCCCTTTCTATGTCGCACGCACTGATCAGAGGCCGGATTGGGTGCTCTGTAACGGCCTCCTGCAGCGGATTTGCGCCGCGATCCCAGTAGTGTTACTTGCAATAGTGGCTGTTCCTCCTTTGCTCTTCATTTTTTTTTCGCTCTGGCCTGGGGACCTGCACCCTAGAGGTGTATTCGTCCTTGGATCCCACCTGTAACTGTTCACCTCCCTCCCAGAAGTTTGTGAACACGAAAAGGGGTGGGAAAAGAATCTATCCTCCTGAATCCTATACTCCCTGATTAGGTACACTAGCTCACATCTTTAAGTGAGCATTCACTAACATTAGGAAAGTAGGCTACCCTGACGGGGCTTCCGGGAGAGAGTCGTGGGAACATACGACCACTCGACCAACAAGTGGTGGTGGGGGGGGGTATTTTTTACCAGTGAATTTACAGAGTATATCAATCCTAGATGGAGCTACGAATCAATTTTAAAGTGATGACATTGTCTGGACTTTGTTTTGAGATTGCATTGGGACATTATTATCATCATTTATATTAATTAATGGGTAAAATTTTACTTTAATTACCATAAGTATTTGGATGTTTAGATTCGAAAAAGGCTATATTGGGTAAATTTTAAGTTTTGGTCATCCTGTACTTAGACATGCAGACTATGTTTTTTCTCTGATGGTTTGCGATGTGTTATGAACGATTTTGACCTTCATTTCTATCGGAAATCACTAGTTATGAGTAACTAACCCCCCCCCCCATCACCGGTGAATGTTAAGCTAACCTTATAACATATTAACTCATCATTACCTCACCTAACCTACCATATGACCTGTATTTTCTTAAACGATCGAAGATGTTTTGCGACAGAAATCTCGTTGAGAAAAGCTGTCTTATTGTTTAAAGTACTTTATCCCGTAGTTAGAATCTAAAGGTTCCCCGGATGACCAAAACCAAAATAATACCAATATTGTTTGGAATGTTTATACAATACTTTGAAATTTGAGGAGGGGCAGCTAATACCCATTAGATTAGTTAATGTGCTTAGCAATATGTATATATTCAATATTACATTACTGTGTTGCACAGTAAAGAACAATTAATTATCTAATAATATTTATTTACAGAGCCTTTCAGCCGAGAAGGTTGGACAACTACTTCCAGGGTTCATCAAGGCAGATGGAAGAAATTTACCAAAAGTAGATGTCTTTATGATTGTGGAGTATTATCAAGAACTCCGCCATCCAGCTTTGAAGCACGTTAAATTACATCTGTCATCTGATCATCTCAAGCCCATCCCCTGGCCATGGTCGTCCCTAGTCCTTCCACAACATTAAATACAGACCTCAGTGACTAAAACTTACATTTTCCAGATATGAAATAGAGAACAGTGATGAAAACTTTCATGATGGCGATATCGGTCTTTTGCATCATTTTGGTACCAGCAAGTAAATACACACGATGATACTTGAGCGGTTATTTATTTTAACCTAAAAATAAGGTATGCCTGTATATATCAAAATTGTATATGGCCATAAGTCCTGTATTTCTGCTGGTAGCAACACATACACCACAGCTGGCTGCCTCCAGGCACCTCGGCTGCTCGAGCCAACATGTGACGTCACAACCAATCACAGAGCTTTTCGCAGTCACGTAATTTCTGTAGCTACTTTTACCCTTATTTTTTTACACTTTTTGGCCCAATATATTTAAAAAATTATATCATTACCATAGTGAATTTAAGCGTTTTCTTTACCCATTGACCTGACATCTTACGAAACAAATTCCGACCGACAACTCGTCCATTCTGAGCGATTATTATTATTATTTTTTTTTTTTATGGGGATTAGCCCACCCGGGCACAGGTCACTGACCCATATCAGGGCCTGGGAGGCGAAAAAAATAATAGTAAAAAAAAAAAAAAAAAAAAAAAAAATAATAATAATAATAATAATAATAATAATAATAATAATAACCATAAATAAATACAAAAGCGAAAAAATAAATCAAGAGTGAGAAATGATATACATTATGTATGTTGTGTTGTCCAAGTAAGAGAAACAATTGAGACCCTGCAATTGTTTGTAAATGAGGCAAAAAGTCAGATGAGCAACCTGGGACTTGGTCACAATTTTCGTGATGCCATATGGCAGCAGGGTCTACTATTAGACAGCACATTATGCTTCCAATATCTTCCCAGGCGGTAGTACCTCCCTGATTGGTAGTCTATCAGAGATCTTATATATCCTAGGCACAGTAGCTAAAAAATCATCTGTGCATACTCTGTGTGAAACAATATGAGACCACAGACGATAGGTATTGGGATATGCGTGTTGTCTCCTTATACTATGTGTTAGAAATCAATTAATCGTTTATTTTATTCCTATATGCCAACTCACCGCCTGTGATGCATACTGAATGGCGGTGGGTGTAGACACACATACCAACCCTCCCGAGACATCACTAGTTGTACTATAATTCCGGAAGTCATCGGACCTATACTGTCAGATACTTTTTTTAGCTACAGTACCTTGTTTTGACAATTCTAATATTATCGCCATAATGTGGGCTGTGCCCCGCTACACCTCTAAGATGTTTCAGAATGTCAGTACATTGGTACCTATTGTATTGCAGCTAAGGTACAAGGAATGGAGACACCAAGATATTTAAAAGAAGAGACAGTCAATTGTGCTGTTACCTATCTTGAATTTGGCGGGGCAGCGTTTGCGGTTACCACCTTGTTTGTTGAACACCTTAGTTTTTTTGTTTTTTCAGGGAGAGATTAAGACCAAGGTTTTCATAGTCTGCGTGTACATGCGTCAAGGTGGTTTGCATTTTACGGTGAGTTTTAGGATGTACAAGAATATCATCAGCTTAGCTGATTGTGATTTTGCTGGAGTTTTCCGGAATTGAACTTAATAATACATTCATAAGAACACTGAACAAATAGGGACTAAATACTCCACCATGGGAGATGCCAAGTTGCATATCTCTAACTTCACTGTCGTAACACTGAAACAGCAGCCCTTTTATTAGCGAGGTAACCACTTATCCAGTGTAACAGCCGACCTCCTATATCCGTTTTGGCTAGTTCGTACAATATGAGTTGCCTATTGGTAATATCAAATGCAGCTTTTAGGTCAAGAAATATGGTGTATATGCATCTTTCATCACCATGTGCAGTTAAAACTGTGGTGATGCAATTATGTACACCTTTACCATGGGTGAAGCCATTTATGTTATGGGACATGTGTTCTCCGATTCTATATAAGAGTCTGCCAAGTGCTATCCTCTAGTTAGTAATATGGGATGAAAAGCATCTGGCTGTCCTGGTTCCGGTAGTGGTGCAGCAATACTGCTGGTCCATGATGTGGGTAGTTGGCTTTCGGCATGACTAATATTGTACAATGCCAATAATGAATTGCCCGGCACACGCCTTTGTAGTCTAACGATATTGTAGCTGACTTTTTCCTTTCCAGGGACAATAGACCTACCTCTGGCGAAGGCGGTGTCATGCTCCCACTCAGTATATGGAACATCACACTCATCGTGCTGTTTTTCCAGCATAAAGTTAATGAGATTACTTCTCTCTTGAAACCTCGCATCAAGGAGTTCTCGAGTCCTAGTTGGTAACTAGTCATAGCAAGAGACATGAGCCCACGTTGTTATTAGCTCATTCGGGTTTTGCAGGGGGTTTGGATGGAAGACGTGTCTACTTTGTTTACCTCTGGTTGTGCTATAATTTTCCAAGCTTTGCTGAGGGGAGTGTGCTGGTTCAGGCAGTTGACACATGTTTCCAGCGCATTTTGTTTGAGTTCGTTTAGACGTTCCATGATGGCAGCAAAAGACGATTGATACAATTTTACTATTTGAGGTGTTCTAACTTGTTTGTAAAGCCCTTATCCACCCTCCTGACTGTAGCCCTAACTTTTTTTTTTTTTTTTTTAGTTTGGGGTTATCACTACTGTTGTTTGTCCTTATGATGCTGACCATGTTTTCTCCATTTTTGTGTGGGGCCATTGATTGATACGTTTATTGAGATACAAAAAACATTAATACATCTCAAAGGGATGTAGTGACATAAGTCATCCCCACCCCAGTCCAGAAATGTCCCTCTCAGGACTCACATAAATCCCTAATATTTCATATAATCAGTTATATACTGTACATACATAGTAATATTCTAGATGCAAAATTTCTATATTTCTTTAATATATCATCTATTTTCCTAATTTTAAACATCCACTCTATTTGCATGGGGACATTATTTATATGGGCATTTCTATATACATTAAGCAATGGGCATTCCAGTATATAATGTGGCAGGGTATGGGATCTGGATGTTCTACAAACTCTACATTCTTTATCCTGTTCACTTCTCTCAACTCCAAGTTCCCAATAATATTTATATCCTAATCTTAACCTCATATACACTGAATCTTTCCACCTACTCCTATCTTTCCCATATGTAAATTTTGTGTTCATGAGAACATGATGGTAATGTTTCATTGTTTCACGTTTCTCGTATATTTCATTCCTTTTGAAATTATCTTCTATTGATTGTATTTTCCGTAATTTGCTCCTTAATTGTTTCAAAGTTTTAGTACATATTATGTTGATCTCGGCCTTTTCCGTAGCTCTTTTTGCTATTATATCTACTGCTTCATTAAGACCAATGCCTACATGTGAAGGGACCCATACAAATTGAACATTATGGCCATTTTTCCTTATTGTATTTACTAATTTTCTACATAAACCAATAATGTGTTCAAAGACTGGACTCCCACTGTTCAAAGAATCCAAAGCTGCCCTACTATCAACAAAAAAATATGCATCTTTATACATATTTACAACATTTTCCAATCCTATTAACATTGCATATAACTCAGCTTGTGTTGATGATATAAAACTGCTCAACCGAAGTCCAATTTTGATGTCATCATTTCCTTGTTCTGTGTACTGTCTTATAAGGATCCCACACCCTGCCCTGCCACTTGACATAACTGAACCGTCACAATATACATGCAATGTGTTTATTTTAGGCAAATTACTAATCTTATTCCCATATAAAGCCCTTAACTGTCCTGGTTCATGTAATGATTTCTTCATTGTGAGAGGCACTATGTCTAACTCTACTTCTCGTTCTTCCCAGGTGTGGATTCTTACAACTCTTCTGAACAGCTGCACACCAGTCTGCCAGATTACATTTTTTAATAATATTTACTAATCCATTCATATATCCTCTCTTGCCTTGCCTGCAGAAGGTCCTTTTATCTTTTAAACCATCATTTATATCTTGTACAAATTTACCCCCACTGTTCCCTCTCATTAATCGAACTGCTGCAACTGTATTAATTTCATTGACCCTCTGTGAAATGCTCTGTAACCCTAGTTCCATTTTCATTATCTCAATCATTGCATTCTTTTGACACCCTAAAATTATTCTCATTGCTTCATTTTGCATGATCTCAAGCTTCCGTAGCCTTCCTTCACCAGTACAAGAGAGGACAGGTGCTGCATAGTCTATAAGTGATCTGATGGTAGAAATATACATCATTCTCAGTATGGGTACCCCAGCACCTTTACCACAACATGCTAGAGCCTTCAAGGGCTGTAATCTTGCTCTACATTGAGTGAGGACATGATATATTTCTGCCTCAACAATTTTTCCATTTAGAAAAACGGATTCAGTTCCTCTTCCTTTACATTCACACTTAGTTTTTTCTTCATTGATAACTAAGCCCATCTTTTGAGAAAGAACACTAAAATTATTTAATACAATCTGCAAATTTTTTACAGAGTTTCCTTGAAATAAGATGCCATCTGCATAAATGATGGTTACAACTCCTTTGGGATATTTGTGTGAGGCTATCTTGTTCATTAACACATTAAATAACATTGGACTCAATACTCCCCCTTGGGGAGTGCCTGGTTCAAGTGCTCTTTCCTCAGACAAGCTTCCCTGATACCATACACAGATTCTCCTTCCATGCAAGTAGTCACCTATCCAGTGTAACAACTTTCCTGATACCCCTAGAGCAGCCAGTTCATTCATAACTACTTCACTGTGAGCTTTATCAAATGCTCCTTGTAAATCCACAAAAACTCTACATCTGACTGCATCATTTGATAAACATGTTATAACACAGTCTGAAGTACATTTCTCTTCCAAAAAACCAAATAAATTACAAGATAGATTTTCCCCCACAATATATACAAGCCTATTTAATAATACTCTCTCCATCATCTTGGAAAAACAAGATGTTAAAGACACTAGCCTCTATCCACCAGTTGCCTTAGGGACAGGAATAACTATAGCTTTATTCCATTCTGTTGGTTATCTACCCTCTGTATAGCTCATGTTGAATAAATCTAATAATGGACTGTTTTCCATACCAACTAAGCAGTTCAAAATTTCATAAGTCACACCATCTTCTCCTGGTGCTGTAGATTTTCCTTTTTTAACAGCATTTAATAACTCATTTTGAGTAATATCTACACATGTTACATCACAAATATTTAGAGCTGATGAAATAAATCTTCTTCTTTCATTTTGCCACTCATCTAATGCGTCTATTGTCCTGTTAGGCAGGGAGGCAATACTAACTGCTTTAGCCCACTTGTCAACGAGTTTATTAGCTTCTTCCTCTGGATGAGGATGACTAATAAAATTACTCCATTTTCCTCTAATTTTGTTTATATGCTGCCATATTTCTTTGAGATTTTTACTCTCCCCAATGTGCTGTACAATGTCTTGCCAATATTTCTCCCTTGCCTCCTTCCTAGCCTGCCCACATATTTTGGCTATATCCATGAAGATTTCCCTATCTTCTACTCTTCTACCATTCTTTACCTAATCTTTATGTGCTGCCCTTAACATTTGTGTCCATCCCTTCAACATTTTGTCTTTGGTATAGCAGTGTTTCCTAGCCCCATGTGTCTTATCATTTATCTTTTTCTGTGTTGACTTAGTTAAATATCTTTCTATCTCCCCAACTAAGTCATTATAAAAGCTATCCATACAGACTGATGTATAATTTCTGTACCATTTCTCTATATTTTGGGTAAACACTTCTGTGTCATCCTTGTTTAGTTTCAATCTCTTCCTCCTATATCTCACCTGTCTCTTCCCTAATGGTAATTGAACATACACAACAAAATGGTCACTGACTAGCTCCCTTATTATCTCACATTCTCCCTGACCTCCCTGACTGCTTATCATGCAAGCATAGTCTAACTTTCCTCCTTTAATATGAGTCACTTCCTCATTTCCTAACAAGTAAGCATCTGGGTGATCTTGTAAAAATTGCCAAAATTTTATACCATTACAATTAATTTTCCCCATTGTTTCGAGTCTTGGATGTGGAGCATTAAAATCTCCTACAGCCAAAGTTGAGTCCAAAAACATGCAATCTGGTAAGAAGTTGAGGTCAAAACAGCCTCCAGAAATATACAGGTGTTGGCAGCACGAGGATGCCAGCTTTCTTGCAAGGAGGGCAATGGCAGTGCGGAGATCACTTGCTACGGGGCCAAACTTGTTAGTGCTGAGGATGACTCTCCAACCGTTTGCTTCCAGACCTGAAGGGCCGGCACCTCCCTGATTCTTCAGTGCCTTTTTCCACAGGTCAATGGGTAAAGGAAACGCTTAAATTCACTATGGTAATGATATATTTTTTTAAATATATTGGGCCAAAAAGTGTAAGAAAATAAGGGTAAAAGTAGCTAAAGAAATTACGTGACTGCGAAAAGCTCTGTGATTGGTTGTGACGTCACATGTTGGCTCGAGCAGCCGAGGTGCCTGGAGGCAGCCAGCTGTGGTGTACAGTATGTGTTGCTACCAGCAGAAATACAGGACTTATGGCCATATACAATTTTGATATATACAGGCATACCTTATTTTTAGGTTAAAATAAATAACCGCTCAAGTATCATCGTGTGTATTTACTTGCTGGTACCAAAATGATGCAAAAGACCGATAACTCCAACATGAAAGTTTTCATCACTGTTCTCTATTTCATATCTGGAAAATGTAAGTTTTAGTCACTGAGGTCTGTATTTAATGTTGTGGAAGGACTAGGGACGACCATGGCCAGGGGATGGGCTTGAGATGATCAGATGATAGATGTAATTTAACGTGCTTCAAAGCTGGATGGCGGAGTTCTTGATAATACTCCACAATCATAAAGACATCTACTTTTGGTAAATTTCTTCCATCTGCCTTGATGAACCCTGGAAGTAGTTGTCCAACCTTCTCGGCTGATAGGCTCTGTAAATAAATATTATTAGATAATTAATTGTTCTTTACTGTGCAACACAGTAATGCAATATTGAATATATAAATATTGCTAAGCTCTTTAACTAATCTAATGGGTATTAGCTGCCCCTACTACAAATTTCATAGTATTGTATAAACATTCCAAACAATATTGGTATTATTTTGGTTTTGGTCATCCGGGGAACCTTTAGATTCTAACTACGGGATAAAGTACTTTAAACAATAAGACAGCTTTTCTCAACGAGATTTCTGTCGCAAAACATCTTCGATCGTTTAAGAAAATACAGGTCATATGGTAGGTTAGGTGAGGTAATGATGAGTTAATATGTTATAAGGTTAGCTTAACATTCACCGGTGATGGGGGGGGGGTTAGTTACTCATAACTAGTGATTTCCGATAGAAATGAAGGTCAAAATCGTTCATAACACATCGCAAACCATCAGAGAAAAAACATAGTCTGCATGTCTAAGTACAGGATGACCAAAACTTAAAATTTACCCAATATAGCTTTTTTCGAATCTAAACATCCAAATACTTATGGTAATTAAAGTAAAATTTTACCCATTAATTAATATAAATGATGATAATAATGTCCCAATGCAATCTCAAAGCAAAGTCCAGACAATGTCATTACTTTTAAATTGATTCGTAGCTCCATCTAGGATTGATATACTCTGTAAATTCACTGGTAAAAAATACCCCCCCATCGCCACTTGTTGGTCGAGTGGTCGTATGTTCCCACGACTCTCTCCCGGAAGCCCCGTCAGGGTAGCCTACTCTCCTAATGTTAGTGAATGCTCACTTAAAGATGTGAGCTAGTGTACCTAATCAGGGAGTATAGGATTCAGGAGGATAGATTCTATTCCCACCCCTTTTCGTGTTCACAAACTTCTGGGAGGGAGGTGAACAGTTACAGGTGGGACCCAAGGACGAATACACCTCCAGGGTGCAGGTCCCCAGGCCAGAGCGAAAAAAAAAGGAAGAGCAAAGGAGGAACAGCCACTATTGCAAGTAACACCACTGGGATCGCGGCGCAAATCCGCTGCAGGAGGCAGTTACAGAGCACCCAATCCGGCCTCTGATCAGTGCGTGCGACATAGAAAGGGCGTTGTCTGGAACAAGCTTCCCAAGTGTTTAAGTGATGGTGAGTGGCGTCAAGTGATGGGTAGTGAGGTGTCGCTTACGTTCTGGTTGTCAACAGTTTGAGACAAAGGCTGGCTGGCTTTGTTGGTGAATAGTCTGGAGAGAGGTCCTATCACGGCGAAGGCTGGCTCACGGTTGTTTTGTTGTTGAGATTGTTGGACCGTAGTCCGACACGGGCCTTTGCCTATAGGCGGCCGTTTGGTGGTTCCGGCTGGAACTCCTGGAGCAGCCAGACCGGATTGGGATTGGAGGTGGTCCTACCTGCAGATTTGGAAGGATACTGCAGGTTGCAAGCGTGAGCGGACCCCCGATCAGTGGACGCTGACCACCAAACCCCACTCTTGGACGTGGTCAGTTTCGGAGTGGCACGCCCCCCGAACTGGGGTCCGCACTCGCTGGGAGAGGATACTTTCTAAGCTATCTGGGTGGTGGGTATCGTGTGATGACGCGGAGAAGGTGGTGAATGTGGTTTGTTTGGGCCTTTCGGGTTAGAGTGGCCGCTGGTGTTGTGTGTGCTTCTTGGGAGATTTGAGTTCTGTTTCGGAGGCTTTGTGTGACTTCGCAGTCGAGGAGATAGTGTTCAAGTGGGTTGGCTGCTAGCTCCTGACAGTAGGTGCACAAAATTATCGCTTAATTTGAGAAATCTTTCGAAAATTTCCTCTCTGGTATTACTAAAATCCTGATTCTCCGAATCAGTTTATATTGTCTTTCATTTTTTAATATGAATTTACATCACACTTTATTTTAGTAATTATAGCCTTTCTTTTCCATTCCTGGTAAAAGATATGCCTTCTTAAATTCACATTATGTGCTGTGCTGTGTTTTCTTGTTTCGATAATTCGTCTAGTCAAGGAAATTGAAAATTTAGTGTTAGCCAAAAAGTTATTTGCCAATTGAGTCCAGTAAGCATTGCTCTGAGAATCGCTTTTATACATTTAAATAGTTTCAATTTATCCCAAATACAATCCAGTTGAGTGGGAGGCGTAAGACATCACTGGGCGCTGTTCCAGCATAATTGAGGTTAGTCAGCTTTTCAGGCTAGACTCTGTGAGGACGAATATCGTGTCTCTGCTAATGGTGCAGTCACTCGATGCATCGCCGTCTTTGGTTTGCCACGACGACCGTCTGAGGCTTCACTATTAAGGTAGACGTGTCGCAGTGGTCACGTAGTGGCTCAGTGTCGATCTGTCAACTTGAAGAGTCATTCTTCTGAATAGCGTGCTCAAATGTAGTTTGCTGCATACCCAGAGAATTTATCTGCATTGTAACTTAAAAGTATCAGATATCTCAGAAGAATCTCAAAAAGTGGTTAAACAAATTCTGTATTCTGTGTGTCTATCAACTCAAACACTTTTATGTGCATGTTTATATTCACGTTTAAGTCGGTGGTGCGACGGTACTGCCGGCATGTGAGAAGTGTGTTATCCAACTTATCTTGTATGGACATTACCAAACTTGATAGGTATTCTCCGTATACTTCGGTTTCCTAAAACAAGCCACTAGCTTCCTTTCCTTATCAAAATGGTTAATTAAAAGGTCTCCAATCGCTAGTTATGATAATAATTCATCTTGCATTATCTAAATCAAGGTTTCTCAACCCTTTTGCTGCTCAAGGCCCCTTTCTGAGCCTCATTTACCTCATACTTGAAAAAAATAACTAAACCATCTGCACTGTGTATTATTCTGAGCTGTATCATATAGAATTATAAAGACAAAGTGTTACGATCCACGCCATCAATTGTCATGATCTACCTACCCAGCACTACGAACCACGCCATCTATTGTCATAATCTACCTACCCAGCACCACGAGCAACGCCACGTGATCGCCACTTCTTCCACGCCCTATCCACCGTCCGTGCCCTGGCGTCTATCCTGTGTGGCAAGACATCGCCCACCAACGACGGCACCAAGTGAGAAAGCTGCTCTATACCTTCCCCCTGAGAGCTGAACACCGCGCTACCAGAGCATCCCACTGTGCTGGTTAGGAGGAGTATTCATCTGCAGCCGTAGGAAATAACTCTAATTTGTTGTATTGATATTTTTGTTTCAAGTAATTATTTGACTCCAGTGCTGTTTATGTAATATTTGTGTAAGTGGTGTCAGAGTTTAATTTTTGTGATTATTTTTGTAGTAAAGAGATGTCAATCTCTAACGGTTGTTTGTCACCCCTTGGAAACCCATGGTTCTTGACTTTCCTTTTTATAAGATTCTGATTAGGCTGGCAAGTGATTTATTTCCTAAAGACCAGGCCTTTACACAGGCAAATCAATGTATTCACGGATATCTATGGCCAAGTACGTAAACATTTAGCAGGGTCACTCACTGAAATAATATACAAGCAACATAAACAAACTAAGCCTATCATGCTAGAAATAGGCGATGCTGTTATGGTGTGAGAACCTGAAGGAAAGTCCAAGCTTTCACCCAAGTTAGACGGACCATTCCGCATTATTGTTAAAGAAGCGTGCAACAATTAAAAAATTTTGAACCCAAACTCCCAAACATCAGATGTTGTGCATGAGGACAGACTTAAAAAGGTCCATTCAGATTCATTCCCCAGGAATGATAATGATATCCCAGACATCGTTGACCCAGACACAACTGTTCAAACAGCAAACACGTCAAATACACCCAGTGTATCTGATGATTATTGTTTAAAACTACGTTCTGCGAAACGTACTGTATATAATAATGTTCCTAACATTTCTACAATGATATTAACACGAAAAGATTTCTGAGTAATATTTATTGAAATTTTTATAATTTCATGAATTCAGTGCCTACACTGGAATGATTCATTTCTTTTTCCAAGCAATTTGCATGCTAAAAAAACTTCAACTCAAACAATATCAATTAACAAAAACGAACTAATTGCAATTATGGTTGATGTAGGGTTAGGACTATTGGAGGCACAGCATGTGTGTATGAAAATTCTTCTTGAAGCCTTACAAATAGCCAAGACGAGTTATCTGTGAACTCCAATTTTCGCAGACGAGGAAGTAGAATAGTATATCCTTCTGTTAGTCAACTCTCACGCACTTTGCTTTCCTCATCCATGTAACTATGCTAGTACAAAGAAAATTAATGCATGGCATGTAGAACCTTTCCCATTATACTCTGATAACACACTGTTTACTTTGGATATACCAACCGATCTTTTACTCATAGATGAAGACTACTATTTGTTAGAAGTGGATGATTTTAGGGTATTATCGCGGTGTAAGCCTATGTGTGCGCGTTTATTCTGCTGCAGACGGAATATGCAAATTAGCGATCATACAAACTAACGTTCGCACAGCGCTGAAACAATGTAACTATACACCGATTTTCCAGGAAAACTGTGTTTCATGCGCATCTACATAAGGTTTAGTATATATATATATATATATATATATATATATATATATATATATATATATATATATATATATATATATATATATATATATACTGTATGTATATATGTATATATGTATATATATATATGTATGTATATATGTATATATGTATATATATATATGTATGTATATGTAATATTCAGAAATTTCAGAGTACCAAACG